>NC_082711.1:111096145-111331145 GCF_030144855.1 Hypanus sabinus | reverse complement strand
CTTTTCTAATTTCTTTCTTAAGATTCTTGTTACATTCTTTATATTCCTCGAGCACCTCATTTACTCCATGCTGCCTATATTTATTGTAGATCTCTCTCTTTTTCCAAACCAAGTTTCCGATATCCCTTGAAAACCATGGCTCTCTCAAACTTTTAACCTTTCCTTTCAACCTAACAGGAACATAAAGATCCTGTACCCTCAAAATTTCACCTTTAAATGACCTCCATTTCTCTATTACATCCTTCTCATAAAACAAATTGTCCCTATCCACTCCTTCTAAATCTTTTTGCATCTCCTCAAAGTTAGCCTTTCTCCAATCAAAAATCTCAACCCTGGGTCCAGTCCTATCCTTCTCCATAATTATATTGAAACTAATGGCATTGTGATCACTGGACCCAAAGTGCTCCCTAATACATACCTCCATCACCTGACCTATCTCATTCCCTAACAAAGAGATCCCCTTCTCTAGTTGGTTGCTCTATGTATTGCTGCATAAAACTATCCTGCACATATTTTACAAACTCCAAACCATCCATCCCTTTTACAGAATGGGCTTCCCAGTCTATGTATGGAAAATTAAAATCTCCCACAATCACAACCCTGTGCTTACTCCAAATATCTGCTATCTCCTTGCAAATTTGCTCCTCCAATTCTTGCTCCCCATTAGGTGGTCTATAATACACCCCTAAAAGTGTTACTACACCTTTTCAATTCCTCAATTTCACCCATATAGTCTCCCTAGATGAGCCCTCTAATCTATCCTGCCAGAGCATCGCTGTAATATTTTCTCTGACAAGCAATGCAACACCTCCTCCTCTTGTCCCTCTGATTCTATCACACCTGAAGCAACGAAATCCAGGAATATTTAGTTGCCAATCACACCCCTCCTGCAACCATGTTTCACTAATAGCTACAACGTCATATTTCCTGGTAGCAATCCATGCTCTATGCTCATCCACCTTTCTTACAATGCTCCTAGCATTAAAATAAATGCAATTAAGAGATTCTCCATCTCTTCTTCTCTGTTTATCTCTAACGGTGCAACAACTTTTCTGTCTTCTTTTTCTTCCTTCTCCCATAACATCTGTTCCTACACTCTGGTTCCCCTCCCCCCTTGTATCTAGTTTAAATCCACTGGAACCTCTCTAGCAAACCTATCTGCAAGAATACTTGTCCCACTCCTGTTCAGCTGTAAACCATCCCACCGGAACAGGTCCCACCTTCCCTGGAAAACTGCCCAATTATCTATAAATCTGAAGCCCTCCCTCCTGCACCATGTCTTCAGCCACGTGTTGATCTGCACTATCTTACTATTTCTAAACCCACCTGCACGTGGCACTGGTAGCAATCCTGTGATTGCTATCCTGGAGGTCCTGTCCTTTAACTTGGTACCTAGCTCCCTAAACTCACCTTTCAGGACCTCCTCACTCTTCCTACCCACGTCATTGGTCCCTACATGGATCATGACATCTGGCTGCTCACCCTCCCTCTTGAGAACACTGAGAACTTGATTCGAGATTTCGTGGACCCTGGCACCAGGGAGGCAACAGACCATCCAGGATTCTCGATCTCTTCCACAGAGCCTCCTATCGGTCCCCCTAACTATCGAATCCCCTATCACTAATGCTCTCCTCTTTTCCTTCCTTCCCTTCTGAGCTGAGGGCCCAGTCTCGGTGCCAGAGACGCCACCACTGCAACTTGTCCCTGGTAGGTCATCCCCACCAACAGTATCCAAAATGGTATACTTATTGTAGATGGGAACGGCCACAGGGGTGCTCTGCTCTTCCTGTCTATTCCCCTTCACTTTCCTGACAGTCACCCAACTACCTGTCTCCTGACTCCTAAGGGTGACTATCTCCCTGTGACTCCTGTCTATTTCTGCCTCTGCCTCCCGAATAATCCAAAGTTCATCCAGCTCCAGTTCCAATTCCCTAACTCGGTTTGTCAGGAGCTGCAGTTGGATGCACCTTTTGCAGGTGTAGTCATCAGGGACAACAGTGCTCGCCCTGACTTCCCACATACTGCAAACGGAGCACTCAATTACCTTAACTGCTGCCTCCATTACCTACTCCTAAGCTAATTAGATTAATTAAAGCTTACCCGGCCTTACCTCACCTGGAGTGAAGCTTGTACTCAGCCTCTGCTCGCTATTTAAATTCTCCCGCCGCCTCATGGGCCGACTTTCACGCGCTTGCGCAGTCGTGCGCTGTTCAAACTTCGCCTCTGCCTGTTTTCGCCGGTCTGTTGAGCCAAAGCCGACCGACTCTGCCTCAGTCCACTCCGACGATGGCCGCTGTATATGGCAGTCTTTCTTTTTAAACCTTTGGTGCGCTACGTCACGCGCCTGCACAGTCTAGCCTCTTTTCCCCGATCAGTTTTAAAAAAATGCAACAGCTTATACAGTCTGTTTCTTCTCTGTGCCCATTCTGACCTGAGCCCATTACCAAAGGCTTGTTCTCCACATTGTCTGCCCTGCGGCTCGCTTCCGTCCAGTACACACCAGCAGACTGACCCCTGACCCTGTACACTCCAGCAGACTGACCTCTGACCCTGTACACTCCAGCAGAATGACCCTGACCCTGTGCACACCAGCAGAATGACACTGACCTTGTACACTCCTGCAGTCTGACCCCTGACCCTGTACACTCCAGCAGACTGACCCTGACCCTGTACACTCCAGCAGAATGGCCCTGACCTTGTACACACCAGCAGACTGACCCCTGACCCTGTACATGCCTGCAGTCTGACCTCTGACCCTGTACATTCCAGCAGACTGACCCCTGACCCTGTGCACACCAGCTGACTGGCCCCCAGCATCTGCTCATACCAAGATCAGCTTCATTTGTTACATGCACAGTACATCGATACGTACAATGAGGTGTGCCATTTTCATTAATGACCAACCACAGTCTGAGGACAGCAAAGGACAGAATTGGTTCTCTGGAAGGTCAGAATACTAATCTATGCATGGAGCCCAAAGAGATGGCAGATCAAGTGCATCTGACGTGGAACTTGCTGTATTTTGAGCAGCAGTACATAATGATAGAAAAAAACAGTGAATTAGAGGAAGTAATTATATTAAATAGATAAGTGAGTAGTGCAAAAATAGAAATAAAAAAGCAGTGAGGCGGTGTTCAGGGGCAGAGGGGAAGAAGCTGCTCCTGAATTGTTGAGTGTGTGCCTTCAGGCTTCTGTACCTCCTCCTTCCTGTAAAGAGAAGAGGGCATGCCCTGGATGTCGGAGGTCCTTAACAATGGATGCTGCCTTTCTGAGGCATTGCTCCTTGAAGATGTCCTGGATGCAATGAAGGCTAGTACCCCTGTTGGGGCTGACTAAGCTTACAACTCCATGTAGGTTATTTTGACCCTGTGCAGTAGCCCTCACACACCAGAAGATGATGTAGCCAGTTAGAATGCTCTCCACGGTATTTCACGGTATAGAAATTTGCGAGTGTCTTTGGTGACAGACCAATTTCTTTAAACTCCTAATGGAACATAGCCACTGTCTGTAGCTGCATCGATATGTTGGGTCCAGGATAGGTCCTCAGACATATTGGCACCCAAGAACTTGAACTTTCCGCTTCTGATTCCTCCATGAGGACTGGTGTGTGTTCCCTCATCTCGCCCTTTCTGAAGTCCACAATCAGTTCTTTGGTGTTACTGACTCTATACAGATTATGGACAAGGAGGTGTTTGCTATTTTGAGGCAAATTATGGTAGATAATTCTCCTTGACCTGAGAAGGGGTTCCCTCAGACCCTGTAGGAAGCTAGTGCAGAGACTGCAGGGCCCCTAACAGTGAAATATAAAACATCCTTAGCCATGGGTAAAAATTTGGAGGATTTGAGGATGGTTAATGTTGTTCCGTTGTTTTAAGAAAGGCTCTAAAAATAAGTCAGGAAATTATAGGCCAGTGAGCCTGATATCAGTAGTGTGAAAGTTATTAGAAGATTTTCTAATAGATTTGATATACAAGTATTTGGAAGGTGGGGACAGATTAAGGATGGTCAATGTGGCTTTACGCATGGTAAGTCTTGTCTAACCAGACTCAGAGTTTTTTAAGGAAGTTAACAGGAAAGTTGATGAAGACAAGGCAGTGGATGTTGTCTACATGGACTTTAGCAAGGCATTTGGCAAGGTCCTACATGGGAGGTTGGTCAAGAAGGTTCAGTCACTTGACATTCAAGATGAGGTAGTAAATTAAATTAAACATTGGCTTGGCTGCTAGTGACTAGACCCCCAGGAGTTTGTGTTGGGGCTGCTTCTTTTACATTATATATCAATGACTTGGATGAAGAAATTGATGACTCTGTGGCCAAGTTTGCTGAACGATATGAATATAGGTGTAGGGTAAGGTAGGGTTGAAGAAGCAGAGGGGCTGCAGAAGGACTTGCATAGATTAGAAGAATACGCAAAGAGGTGGCAGATGGAATGCAGTGTCAGGACGTGTATGGTCGTGCACTTTGGTAGAACGAATAAAAGTGTAGACTATTTTCTAAACAGAGAGAAAATTCAAAAATCCATAAAGGTTAATCTGCATGTTGAATTGATGGTGAGGAAGGCACATACAAAGTTGGCATTTATTTCAAGAGGACTAGAATGTAAGAGCAAGGATGAAGCTCTATAAGCACTGGTGAGGCCTCACTTGGAGTATTGTGAGCAGTTTAGGGCCCTCATTTTAAAAAGGAATGTGCTGACATTGGAGAAGTTTCAGAGAAGGTTCATGAGAATGAAAAGGTTGTCATATGAGCAGCGATTGAAGGCTTTGGTCAGTACTGGCTGGAATTTAGAAGATTGGGGGGATGTCATTGAAACCTATTGAATGTTGAAAGGCTTAAGTAGAGTGGATGTGGAGAGGATGTTTCCTACAGTGGGAGAGTCCAGGACTAGAGGACACAGCCTCAAAATAGAGGGACATCCATTTAGAACAGCAGTAAAGAAGAATCTCTTTATCCAGAGGACGGTCAATCTGTGGAATTCTTTGCCACAGGTGATTGTGGAGACCAAGTCACTGGGTGCATTTAAAGAAGAGGTTGATAATTTCAGGATGTATATTGTATACTCTTCTCTGACATTGTGTATCTATTGATAGTTTCTTGATTAACCAGGGCAGGGGCGGTTATGGTGAGAAAGCAAGGGAATGGGTTTGAGAGGGAAATGGATCAGCCATAATGAAATGGCAGAGAAGACTCGATGGGCAGAATGGCCTAATCTGCTCCTATGTCTTATGATCTTATGGCTTCACAGGGTGGTAGTAGACACTTGTCTCTGACTGGAGACCTGTGACTAGCAATGTGCTTCAGGGATCAGTGCTGGGTCCATTCATGTTCACCATCTGAATCAATGATCTGGATGATCATGTGACTAGCTAAATCAGCAAATTTGTGGATGACACCAAGATTGGGGGTGTAATGGACGGCGAGGAAGAATATCAATGCTTGCTGCAGGATCTGAAATGGCTGGAAAAATGGCAGATGGAATTTATTGCAGACAAGTGCTAAGTGTTGCACTTTGGTAGAACCAACCAGGTTAGATCTTCAGTGAATGGTAGGTCACTGAGGAGTGTATTAGAATGGAGGGATCTGGGAATACAGGTCCATAATTCATTAAAAGTGGTGTTACAGGTAGATAGGGTCATAAAGAAAGCTTTTGGCACATTGGTCTTCATAAATCGAGGTACTGAATACAGGAATTGGGATGTTATGTTGAAGTTGTGTACGATGCTGGTGAGGCCTAATTTGGAGTATTGTGTGCAGTTTTGGTCACCTACCTACAGGAAAGATGTCAATAAGATTGAAAGAGTGCAGAGAAAATGTTGCAGAGAAAATGTCAAAAATGCTTTCATGATTTGAGGACCTGAGTTATAGGGAATGGTTGAATAGGTTAGGATTTTATTCCCTGGAGCGTAGAGAAATGAGGGCAGATTTGACAGAGGCATACAAAATTATGAGGGGCATAGGTAGGGTAAATGTAGGCTGGCTTTTTCCACTGAGATTAAGTGAGACTACAACTAGAGGTCATGGGTTAAGGGTGAAAGTTGAAATGTTGAGGGGGCACATCTTCTCTCAGAGGGTGGTGAGTGTGGAATGAGCTCGCAGTGCAAATGGTAGATGGGAGCTTGAATTTCAATATTTAAGAGAAGTGGATCATGAATGGGAGGGGTATGGAGGGCTATGTGGTTTGGGTGCAGGTTGATGGGATTAGGTAGCTGAATGGTTCAGCACAGACTAGATGGGCCAAAGGGCCTACTTCTGTGCTGTAGTTTTCTAATACTCTGTGACTCTTCATGCCAGGGGCAGCCTGCAAGTGTCACCACTCATCCAGCGCCAGCATTGCATGCCCTTGACTGTCTCATCCTAACTGGTACGCCTTTGAAATGTAGGAGGAAACCCACCTGGTCATAGGGAGAGCATAGAAATTCCTTACAGGTAGCAGCAGGAATTGAAACCGGGTTGCTGGGATCATAATGGCATTACATTAACTACTATATTACCATGACCCCCTTAAGATATGGAACACTTCACAAATTTCCCTGTAATACACACCAGCAGGACTAACCCTACAGGGACCTGGGGTCTGATGGACTAGCTGAGGCAGGGTTCTGGACCCTAGTTACTTTCTACAGAGTCCAGCAGCCTGGACCTTGGCCATCCCCAGCAGAAACCAGCAGTCTGGACCCTGGCTATTCCCAGCAGAGACCAGCAGCTAGAATGCAGCTACAAACCAGCAGCCTGGACTCTGGCTTCTCCCAGCAGACTGGCCGGTCTGACCTTGTCCATTTTCAGCAGAGACTAGCAACCTGGACCCTAGCTGTTCCCAGCAGCCTGGTCCCTGGCCATTCCCAACACAGTCCAGCAGTGTAGGCCTTGGCTGCTCCAAGCAGATTAACATATCTGATCCTGGCCATTCCCAACAGAAACCATCAGCTTGGATCCTGACTGCTCCCAGAAATGACCAGCAGAATAGCATCTCCAACCTGGCCACTCACAGCAGAGACCAGCAGCCATGCCCTGGAAGTGTGTGTGTGGATTCAGTGACAAAGTGGCAAATGAAATACCATGTTGGAAAATGCATGGCCGTGCACTTTGGTAGAAGAAATAAATGTGCGGACTATTTTCTAAATCGGGAGGAAATCCAAATATCTGAGATGCAGAGGGACTTGGGAGTCCTTGTGCAGAACACCCTGAAGGTTAACTTGCAGGTAGAGCCGATGGTGAGGAAGGCAATGCAATGTTAGCTTTCATTTCAAGAGGTCTGGAATACAAGAGCAGGGTTGTGATAGGAGGCTTTATAAGGCATTGGTGAGGCATCACCTTGGGTATTGTGAACAGTTTTGGGTGCATCATTTAAGAAAAGATGTGCTGGCATTGGAGAGGGTTCGGAGGAGGTTCACAGGGATGATTCCAGGAATGAACGGGTTATCATACGAGGAGCGTTTGACAGCTCTGGGTCTGTACTTGCTGGAATTTAGAAGGATGAGGGGGGAATCTCATTGAAACCTTTCGAACATTGAAAGGCCTAGACATAGATATGGAAAGGGTGTTTCCCATGGTGGGGGAATCTAGGACAAGAGGGTACAGCCTCAGGATAGAGGGGTGTCCATTTAAAACAGAATTGCGGAGAAATTTCTTTAGCCAGAGGGTGGTGAATTTGTGGAATTTATTACCACAGGCATCTGTGGAGGCCAGGTCATTAGGAGTACTTAAGGCAGAGTTTGAAAAGTTCTTGATTGGACACAGCAGCAAGGGTTACGGGGAGAAGGCCGGGGAGTGGGGCTGAGGAGGGGTAAAAAAGGATCAGCCATGATTGAATGGCAGAGCATACTCAATGGACCTAATAGCCTAATTCTGCTCCTAAGCCTTCTGGTCTTATAGAGTCACGTGTGAAAGTGTGGCCTTACCATTTACAGGTAAAGTTGATGCCATCTCCCTGTGAACAGTGGCGGGCCCAGGCCTTCAGGAACAGGCCGGTATGCCGGAGCCTTTTCGGGCCGGTGGACAGGCGGCAGCTGCGGCTGGAGCTGGGAGCCGAGTTGTGGAGAGGCCTGGATGCGGCGGCCAAGAGGTGGGCCTTCGACTTCGAGGCGGAGCGCCCGCTGCCAGGCGACCTGCAGTGGGAGGCCGTCCCGAACCAGGATGTCCCGTCCTTTTACCGAACGGTACATGTCACCTCACAGGGGAGGCTCCTGAACCCACTCGGGCCGAGGGAGGGAGTTGAGATGGGCACCCCCTCAGCCGAGAAGAAGCCAATTCTGCCCCATGGACGCAAGAGGAGACAGGCTCTCATCACGGGTAAAGTTCAAAGTAAATTTATTGTCAGATTACATAGAGATTCTTTTTCTTGCACTTACAGGTAAAAGGATATATATAAATAAATAGACAAAGAAAAATAATATACAAACGGACAAACAACCAATGTACTAAAGAAGACAAACTGTGCAAATACAAATATAATACTGAGAACATGAAACAGAGACACATCGAAAACCGACAACACAATACAGGCCCCTCGGCTCACACAGCTGTGCCAAACATGTCCTTACCTCAGAAATTACCTAGGATTCCCATAGCTTTCTATTTTCTAAGCTCCATGCAGCTATCCAGGAATTTCTTAAAAGACCACCTCCACCACTGTCGCTGGCAGCCCATTCCACACACTCACCATTCACTGTGTAAAAAACTTACCCCTGACATTTCCTATGAACCAAGCACCTTAAAACTGTCCCATCTCATGTTAGCCATTTCAGCCCTGGGAAAAAGCCTCTGACTATCCACATGATCAATGCATCACACATCATCTTATACACCTCCATCAAGTCACCTCTCATCCTCCGTTGCTCCAAGGAGAAAAGGCTGAGTTCACTCAACCTATTCTCATAAGGCATGCTCCCCAATCCAGGCAACATCCTTGTAAATCTCCTCTGCACCCTTTCTATGGCTTCCACATCCTTCCTGTAGTGAGGTGACTGGAATTGAGCACAGTACTTCAAGTGGGGTCTGACCAGGGTCCTATATTGCTGCAACATTACCTCTTGGCTCCTAAACTCAATCCTATGGTTGATGAAGGCCAATGCACCGTATGCCTTCTTAACAACAGAGTCAAACCTACGCAGGAACTTTAAGTGTCCTATGGACTTGGACCCCAAGACCCCTCTGATCCTCCAAACTGCCAAGAGTCTTACCATTCTGCCATTCTTACCATTCTTATATTCTGCCATCATATTCGACCTACCAAAATGAACCACTTCACACTTACCTGGGTTGAAATCCATCTGCCACTTCTCAGCCCAGATTTGCATTCTATTGATGTCCAGCTGTAACCTCTGACAGCCCTCCACACAAACCACAACACCTCCAATCTTCGTGTCATCAGAAAATTTACTATCCCATCCCTCCAATTCCTCATCCAGGACATTTATAAAAATCACTAAGAATGGGGGTCCCAGAACAGATCCCTGAGGCACACCACTGGTCACCAACCTCCATGCAGAATATGGCCCACTTACAACCACTATTGTGTCAAGAAACCTTCCTGAACACACGTAACAAACCACCCCATCTAAACCCCTTGCTCTAGGGAGATGCCGATCAATATTTGGGAAATTAAAATCTCCCACCACAGCAACCCTATTATTATTACACCTTTCCAGAATCTGTTTCCTCTGCTCCTCGATGTTCCTGTAACCATTGGGTGGTCTATAAAAAATACCCAGTAGAGTTATTGAGCCCTTCCTGTTATAGAGTCCTTGAAAGTGAGTCTATAGGTTGTGGAATCAGTTCAGTGTTGAGATGAGTGAAGATATCCACACTGAGGCTGATGGCTGAGGGGTAATAACTGTTCTTGAACCTGGTGATGTGGGATTTATGGCTCCTGTACCCCCTGCTCGATGGCAGCAGTGAGAAGGGAGCATGACCTAGATGATGGGGTCCTTGATGATAGATGCTGCTTTCTTGGGGCAGCGATCCTTGTAGATGTGCCCAGTGGTGGGGAGGGCTGCATTCACCACTTTCTGTTTCCTTTCCCGTTGCTGGCTGAATGTGCCCATCCCAAGTCGCCTTCCGGGAGTTTAAAGGAACTCAGCAACAGGATTTTAACCACCCCAGCCACACCTGTGCACTGCTCTTCAAAGTGGAACCGCTGAGCAGTCTGGGGCCCGTATCTAAGAAAGGATGTGCCAGTATTGGAGAGGGAATGGACTGTAGGGTGGGTGCAGGTCAATGGCGCAAGGCGGAACTTTTGGGACTGGAAAGGAAGGGAAGAAGCTAGCCCTGCAGACAGTCTCAGCCCGAAATGTCCACTTTTATTCCTCTCCATTGATGCTGTCTGACCCTCTGAGTTCTTCCAGCTGCTCAAGCTTTTCAGTACCTGCAGAATCCCCACCGTCCGGAACATAACACCTCCTCACAGCTCCCATCGGGCAGGAGGTACAGAAGCCACAAGTCCCACATCATGGGTTCCTTCAACTGTCCGGTTCTTGAACGAACAAGAGTCACTACCTCAGCACAGCAACTCTACAACCGCTCTGCACTCCAGTGGAGCTTTCTGTTCTAGTTGTGTTTTCTTGTAAAAATTGTGTATGATTAATGGTTGTCTCTCTTGTGTACATTGCTTACCTGATGCTGTAAGTTCCTCATTACACCCAAGCGTTTGTGTGCTTGTCCCTATGGCGAGAAACTTCACTCTCCCTCTCTCCCTCTCTCGCCTCCCTCTCTCTCACTCCTCCTCCCTCGCTCTCCCTCTCTCCTCTCTCTCTGACCCTCCCCTTCTCCCTCTTCCTCCCCTTCACTCCAAATCTCCCCTTCCCCCTCTCCCTTTGATCCTCCCATCCCCTCCCTCCCTCCCTCGTCCCCCTCTCTTTGCCCCTCTCCCTCTTCCAACCCTCACTCCCTCTTTCCCTCTCTTCCACTTTCCCCTCTCCCCTCTCCACTACCCTTCCCTCTCCTTCCCTCTCTCCCTGACTCTCCCCTCCATCTCTCTCTTGCCCCCTCTTACTCTCTTCCTCTCTCTCCCCCTCTCTTCTCCTTCTCCCTTGCTCCCCCACTCTCCCCTCCTCTTCTTTTCTCCCCCTCTCCCTCCCGCTTCGAAATAGCACTGTAGCATCCAGCCGATGACTCTCGCTCTGCTTCTGTCTGCAGATTTCTACGTTATGAAGAGAAGATTCGTGCCACTGGATGCTGAGGCTAAGCCTTAAGGCGGGCAGGAAGTTGGGCAAAGAGTGGACAGTGGACTACGCGTTGCCGGTCAGCTGCCTGGACTTTGCAACAAGATGGCTGTTCTCCAAGATGACAATACTTTGCTTTTTTTACCCAGTTTGTAATCATGTAGCTGACTCCTGAACTAAAGACCCCTGTCATACCACCCCGGCACCCTCTGTGAGAGCAGGGACTGACCCTCTGTGAGAGGGGGTCTGATTAAGGGTAGTGGATTAATGGGGGAGGTGAACCATTGCCAGATGGCCTGGGGTCACCCTGTTTGATTCAGGGAGCTGCCACTGCACCCTCAACCCCCTCCCTCTCGGCTTGACTGTCCCCGAGAGCGCAGGGAACAAACAGGCTGCTCTTTCATGCTCTGTGAATGAACAGTGCACCGCGCGATGGTGAAGTGTGTGTGTGTGTGGGGGGGTGGGGGGACACACCAGGAGTGGATGTGGGAGACGTGTGAATGCTGAGGTGGAAGTGTAGATCAGGACATAAATCATGGGGAAGGGAAGGGTCTCGGCAGAGCTTCATCCCTTGATCTGAAGAACTACACAACAAACAGGAACAAAATGGTCTTCCCATAGGCAACTGGATATCGTAATGAACTGTCTCGACCAGAAACAATGACTCTTGTTTCACCTTCATTGGTGCTGCCTGACCTGCTGAGTTCCTCCAGTGTTTTGTGTGTGTAGAGTAACAATTGAGTAACGTCTATAATTCAGGATCCGATTCTTGAATGACCATGACAAAGGAGCAGAATGAGGCCATTCAGCCCATCAATTCTGTTCTGCCATTCCCTCATTGCTAATTTATTATCCGTCTCAACCCTATTCTTCTAAAATTATAAAATTAATAAAATCATAAAATTATAAAAGTATAAAATTCTAAAGGGATTGGACAGGCTAGATGCAGGAAGATTGTTTCCGATGTTGGGGAAGTCCAGAACGAGGGGGTCACAATTTAAGGATAAAGGGGAAGCCTTTTAGGACTGAGATGAGGAAAAACTTCTTCACACAGAGAGTGGTGAATCTGTGGAATTCTCTGCCACAGGAAACAGTTGAGGCCAGTTCATTGGCTATATTTAAGAGGGAGTTAGATATGACCCTTGTGGCTAAAGGGATCGGGGGTATGGAGAGAAAGCAGGTACAGGGTTCTGAGTTGGATATATCAGCCATGAACATACTGAATGGCGGTGCAGGCTTGAAGGGCCGAATGGCCTCCTCCTGCACCTATTTTCTATGTTTCTATGTTTCTGCTTTCTTCCCATAACCTTTGACTCCCTGATTAATCAAAAACCTTTGCTTCAAATATACCCAATGATTTGGCCTCCACAGCTGTCTGTGGCGATGAGTTCCACAGATACCACCCTTCTGGCTGAAGAAATTCCCCCTCATCGTTCTAAACGGACGTCCCTCTATTCTGAGGCATTGCGCTCTGGTGCTAGAATTTCTCACTATTGGAATCATCCTCTCCACGCCCACTCAATCTAGGCCTTTCAGTATTTGATAGGTTTCAATGGGATCCCCTCATTCTTTGAAATACCAGCAAGTACAGGCCCAGAGGGGTATCAAACTCTCATCATAAGTTAATCCTTTAATTCCCAGAATCCTTCTCTCGACCCTCTCCAGTGCCAGTACATCCTTTCTCAGACATGGGGACTGAAACTCCCACCCTCTTGCTATAGAAACGTCTCCTTATCTCTGTTCTAAAGGGACATCCTTTGACCCCGAGGCTGTTCTCTCTGGCCCTAGACTCACCGATGAGAACAGAGGTTCAGGCAACTTTGAATTTGCTTTCACTTCCTGAAGGAGGTGGTGCAGAAGTGGCTGGTGGGGGTAAATGTCCATGGAGTTTATTTCTGAGTGTACCTGCAGAATCTCTTGCCCATATCAACGTAGGCCATTTTCAGTCCTGAAGCAGCGCTTCAGCCTGAAACATGCTGTTTGACCACAGCAGATTGATTGTGACTTCAGACCCAAACTGGTTCTTCCCAAATTGAAAAAAGAATTAGAGAGAAGGAGAGCAAAAAGCGAGTTGGAAGATCTTTTCAAATGTCTGGGGCAGGTGGGGAAACTGATGATAGAGATGTCCTTGGTAAATGGGGGGGAATAGACGTGGAAATTGTACAAAGCCCTGGTTAGATTGTTCTGTGGTACTGTGAGTTGTTCTGCTTAGTCAGACTTGGAAGAGTATCTTGGATCTGGAGGAAGGGCAAATGAGGTTTCCAGAAAGATATCCAGTCCTTGGGGGTTTAATTAGGAGAGAATTAGTTTCAAGAGGTAATTTGGAAAGAACTTTGCAGAGGCAGTGTAGCAGTTAGCACTACGCTCTACAGTGTCAGCCATCACTGATTGGGGTTCGATTCCCGTTGCTGCCTATAAGGAGTTTGTATGTTTTCCCTGTGACCATGTGGGGTTCCTCTGGGGCCTCCAGTTTCCTCCCACACTCTACAGTCGTATAGGCGAGGGCACGCGGTGTTGGAGCCAGAAGCATGGCTGCCCCCAGCACTATCCTCGATCCTTGACGCAAAATGACGCATTTCACCGCATGTTTCAGATAAAGCTCATCTTGAATAAGAAGTTTCATCAGACCAAGGTTGGGAAAAGGATTTTATGTCCTGTGGGTAACCTTGATCTCGGGGAATAGCAGTATAAGCTTGAGGGGCTGGGCGGCCTTTGTTTCTGTGTGTGAAGGGACGAGACGAGGTGGTCAGAGTGAGTGTGAAGTGTGATTGTTGCTGCTGTCAAGATTAGAAATCCAGGCTCTTTATTACAGGCATAATTTAGTAGAACATTTTATTCATATTTATTCCATAATCTTCAGATTTAGCATATTTATTAGGTAAATATATAAATATTTTAAATAGTTTAAAACTTGCACAGTTTAAAATTGAATTCTCTGGGTATTAATGATGCTGCTTTGAAATTTCGACTCTGTGGCCACTTTATTAGGTACACCTGTATGCCTTGTTAATGCAAATATCTGATCAGCCAATCATGTGGCAGAAAGTCATTGCAGAAACACATGCAGACCTGGTCAGGAGGTTCAGTTGTTCAGACCAAACATCAGAACGGGGGAAGAAATGTGATCTAAGTGACTTTGACCGTGGGATGATTGTCGGTGCCAGATGGGGTGGTTTGAGCATCTCAGAAACTGCTGATCTCCTGGGATTTTCATGCACAACCATCTCTAGAGTTTACAGAGAATGGCATGAAAAACCCAAAATAAACATCTAGTGTGTGAAAACACCTCGTTAATGAGAGAGGTCAGAGGAGAATGGCCAGACTGGTTCAAGCTGACAGAAGGGTGACAGGAGCTCCCATGCCCACACATTACAACAGTGGTGTGCAGAGGGGCGTCTCCAAACCCACAACATGTTGAACCTTGAAGTGGCTGGGCTACAGAAGCTACAGACCATGAACGTACACTCAGTGGCCCCTCTATTAGGCACAGGAAGTAACTAATGAAATGATCACTGAGTATATATATTTATAATGGTTTAAAGCCTGCATTGATTAAAATTGAATTCTCTGACGGTTGATTGCGATGCTGCTTTGAAGTTCAGCACCTTGGTGTATGGTTGAAGAGTTGGTGTTGGTTGCTGCTCACGTGCGTACGCTGGACTCCGTTGACGAGTGGAGGCAAAGGCTCTCGCGTGCGTACGCTGGACTCCGTTGACGAGTGGAGGCAAAGGCTCTCGCGTGCGTACGCTGGACTCCGTTGACGAGTGGAGGCAAAGGCTCTCGCGTGCGTTAGGGAATCTCTAGACGAGCACTTGAATCACTGTGACTCCAGACCACGAGCTGACAGATGGGATTAGTTTGGATTGAATTGGTGGCCTTTCTCAAGCTACGACTTTGTGAAAAGTCTAAGTGTTGCACTATGTATCTTTATTAAAGTTGGACCAACCTTTGGTTTGAGTTTCTTTGTGTCCTGTGTGTTCCTTATTCCTGGGCAGCAGGTCTGGACTTGAACCACGGTCTGAAACTGGCAGGGTGGTGGAGGGGGGGAAGGGAGGGACATCTGATAGCTGCCAGAGGATTGTGAATGAGAATCTGACATCACACATACTGGACACAGACACAAACAGTGAAATGCTTCATTTATGTTGCCAACCCAATGAAGCAGTGGGGCCACCTTGCAAGTGCTACCACACACTCCACAGCGTGCCCAGAATGCTTTGCAGAACAACACAATTCACTCAAAACAGGACACAACCAGCAAAAAAACGGCAGCTAAACTAGCTCCGTTCCTCTCTCCCACCCGCACACACACCTAAATAGTCCTCCAACCCCAGGACAGGCTGTCTTCTTTGGCCTTCATCCTCCAGCAGACTCAGATTCATAGGCATTTGGTCTTCAACTTCCCCAGATGAGTCACAGAGATTCACAGACATCGGGCCTTCCACTTCCCCTGCCGAGTCACGGAGATTCACAGACATCAGGCCTTCCATTTCGCCAGGTGAGTCACAGAGATTCACGGGCACTGGGCCTTCCATTTCCCCTGCCGAGTCACGGAGATTCACAGGCATTGGGCCTTCCACTTCCCCTGCCAAGTCACGGAGATTCACAGACATCAGGCCTTCCATTTCGCCAGGTGAGTCACAGAGATTCACGGGCACTGGGCCTTCCACTTCCCCTGCCAAGTCACGGAGATTCACAGACATCAGGCCTTCCATTTCGCCAGGTGAGTCACAGAGATTCACGGGCACTGGGCCTTCCATTTCCCCTGCCGAGTCACGGAGATTCACAGGCATTGGGCCTTCCACTTCCCCTGCCAAGTCACGGAGATTCACAGACATCGGGCCTTCCATTTCGCCAGGTGAGTCACAGAGATTCACAGGCATTGGGCCTTCCACTTCCCCTGCCAAGTCACGGAGATTCACAGACATCAGGCCTTCCATTTCGCCAGGTGAGTCACAGAGATTCACGGGCACTGGGCCTTCCACTTCCCCTGCCAAGTCACGGAGATTCACAGACATCAGGCCTTCCATTTCGCCAGGTGAGTCACAGAGATTCACGGGCACTGGGCCTTCCATTTCCCCTGCCGAGTCACGGAGATTCACAGGCATTGGGCCTTCCACTTCCCCTGCCAAGTCACGGAGATTCACAGACATCGGGCCTTCCATTTCGCCAGATGAGTCACAGAGATTCACGGGCACTGGGCCTTCCACTTCCCCTGCTGAGTCACGGAGATTCACAGGCACTGGGCCTTCAACCTCCCCAGCAGACCCAGAGTAGCAGGAACGTGTTGGAACACTCCCCCATGTAGAAACCTGGGAACACTTGAGAAACATTACGTCTTGTCCGTTGAAGTAAGGCCCCCTTTGTTACTCTTCTAAACCCCAGAATACAAAGGAGGACTTAGCTGCCCTCTTTTGAAAGGTTTTTATCATTTTGGATGGTTTCCATGTCAAAGTTAAAGTTCAAGTTTATTGCTATTCGACCATTTAACTGCACACATGTTTACCGCCAAACAAAACAAGGGTCCTCTGGACCAAGGTGCACAGCACCGTACATATAACTCTCACACAACATACAACGTAATATTACCACAAGTAAACTAACAAATGATAACATATGCTCCAGAAGATCGACATTTAGCCTATTTGTGACACAAGTTAAAAAGTAAACAGTATGACGTTAATGGCGCTTCTTACATGATGAGGCCTGGGTGGTGGGAGGGAGTTCAGTCGTCTCACGGCCTGGGGGAAGAAGCCGTTCTCCATCCTGACAGTCCTTGTCCTAATGCTAAGGTAGCTCCCGCCTGATGTCGGGGGATGGGGTACAAAGACACTAACAGATGGATGAGAGGAATCACTGACGCAGCGCTCCTGATAAATATCTCGGATAGATGGAGGGGAGAGCCTCCTGATCCTCTCAGCTAGCCTCTTAGTCCTTTGTCGGGACCTGCGGTCAGATGCCTTGTCATTCCTGGACCAGACAGTGGTGCAGCTGGTCAGGACAATCTTGATGGTACTCCAGTAAAAGTTGGAGACAGGGAGGGGAGCTAAGGAGCAGGCTAGGATTTAGGGCCAGAGATGTGGGGGACAGGCTGGAGTCTCTGCTTCCACTCTGCGTTCAAAGACCAGCAATGTGTATGTGGTCAGATATCAGGCCAGCGAGGATGAAGGCTGGTGCCTCCCCCACCGCAGGTTAGTGGGTCATGGGATTGGGGTTCCACCTGAAAAGGGAGCTCGAGGACCGGTGACTTCCTAGGTAAGAAGGATAGCGAGACTGTTGCTTGAGGCCTGCAGTCTGAATTCTCATCTGGGGTCCTGATTGGTCAGCATCAGTGAGTCCTGGGGTTGATACCAAAGGTCGAACCCAGAAGGTCGATCGGAAATCCAGAAATAAAGGCTCAGAGACCACAGGCCTGTACTTAGCAACCTCCATGAGTCTGCCATGGAAGCTGAAGGCCAGAGGCCTGTACTTAGCAACCTCCGTGAGTCTGCCATGGAAGCTGAAGGCCAGAGGCCTGTACTTAGCAACCTCCGTGAGTCTGCCATGGAAGCTGAAGGCCAGAGGCCTGTACTTAGCAACCTCCGTGAGTCTGCCATGGAAACTGAAGGCTCAATATCTGTGAACCCATGAGTCCGCTGGAGACCTTGAGCCAGAAATGGCCTGTCCTGGGGTTAGCCAGAGGTTAGTGAATCTGTGAAACACTCTGCCGCAGAAGATCTTAGACACCATGTGGTTGGGTGAATTTAAAGTAGAGGTTGACAGTTCCTTGATTAGTAAGGGTGTCAAAGGTTATGAGGTGAAGACAGGAAAATGGGGTTGAGAGGGATAATCAGCCATGATGGAATAGCAGAGCAAACTCAATGGGTTGAGTGCCCAAATTCTGCTCCTATGTCCATAAGATCATAAGATATAGGAGCAGTAGGCCATTCAGCCCATCGAGTCTGCTCCTATATCTTATGATCTTATGGACATAGGAGCAGAATTAGGCTGATCCAATTCTTCCAGTTATCCCCACTCCCCTGCCTTCACTCCATACCCTTTGATGCCCTGGCTAATCAAGAACCTATCTATCTCTGCCTTAAGTACACCCAATGACTTGGCCTCCACAGCCTCCTGTGGCAACAAACTCCACCCCTGACTGAAGTAATTTCTCCACATCTCAGCTCTAAAAGGACGAACTTCAATCCTGAAGTCATGCCCTCTTGTCCTACAATCCCCTACCATGGGAAAAAACTTTGCCACATCTAATCTGTTCAGGCCTTTTAATATTCAGAATGTTTCTATGAGATCCCCCCTCATTCTCCTGAACTCCAGGGAATACAGCCCAAGAGCTGCCAGATGTTCCTCATATGGTAACCCTTTCATGACCATAATGTCTTATGGTCTTTTCTCTTGTAGGGAGAGGGGCTGTGAGAAGATAGTTTAGAGGTGTTTGGATTTCTGAGAGACCCAGGGAAGTTGACAGAGAGAAACCAGTACAAACAGAATGGGCCGGATGGCCTCATTTTGAGTAAACAGTAGACTGGTTTATTACGGTCATACTGTATGTATCAAGGCACAGTGAGAATCTGACTGGCATATGGTCCACACAGGTTCTAAACCATTGCCATTGCTGAAGGAATTGATTCACAAGGGCCGGCGCCGGTTAAAGTGAGCAGGGCCTCAGAACAACGTCGAGAGTGTCCTGACCAGCTGTACCCACTGGCTGGTTCGGGGACTGTAAGGCATCTGACTGCAGGACCCTGCAGCTGATTGTGAGGACTACTGAGAGAACTGCCAGGTTCCCTTCCTCACCCCCATCCAGGACGGGACATTTACCAGAGACACTGCCCTCAGCATTGTCAAAGAGCCATCCCGTCCCATCTGCCTCAAAATCACTCTGACCTCCTACCATCGAGCAGAAGAAGAACAAGGACTGTCAGGCTGGGTAACAGCTTCTTCCCTCAGGCTGTGAGACCTCTGAACATCCCAATACCGCCCAGTAGACAATATTTAGGACAGCACCAGTAACAATAATACTGTTGTCTATTTAACTCTATGTTGTATATGCACTTTATGTCAACTTGATCATCTACAAAATACTTTCATCTGTTAACATTATTTTACATGCTGCATGTGACATACACTCAGTGGCCACTTTATTAGGTACACCTGTACACCTGCTCGTTAATGCAAATATCTAATCAGCCAATCATGTGGTGGCAACTCAATGCAGAATAGTATGCAGACATAGTCAGGAAGTTCAGCTGTTGTTCAGACCAAACATCAGAATGTGGAAGAAATATGGTCTAAGTGATTTCGACCATGGAATGATTGTTGGTGCCAGACGGGGTGGTTTGAGTATCTCAGAAACTGCTGATCTCCTGGGATTTTCACACACAGCGGTCTCTGGAGTTTACAGAGAGTGGTGTGATAAGACATCCTGTGAGCAATAGTTCTGTAGGTGTAAAATGTTTTGCTAATGAGAGAGGTCAGAGGAGAATGGCTGGACTGGTTCAACAGGAACCAGTGGTGTGCAGAAGATTACCTCTGAAAGCACAACACTTTGAACCTTGAAGTGGATGGGCTACAGCAGCAGAAGGCCACAAACATACATGGAGAGTACGTAATGTGATTTGCACCTTGGCCTCAGAGGAAAGCTGTTTCGTTTAGCTGTGTACAGGTCAATGACAATAACCTTGAACTTCACTCATACCATTCAGAGAGCAAGCCCTGTACCAATCCTGATGGAAGAAAACTGGCAGAGCTCTGGGGAAGAGCAGGGGGTGGAGGGAGGGGTCTGAAGTGGTGTTCTCGCCGACTGGCGGTCTGAATAGCCTTGTGCTCTGTTCATGTCCTCCGTCAGCACTCCCGGCCCAAAACGCTGACTGTTTATTCCCCGGCATAGATGTTCCCCGACCTGCTGAGGTCCTCTGGCATTTTGTGTGTGTCACACCTCAGGGATGTGTGCTTAACCCCTGTTGTGCTCTCTCTACACACACAGGCTGTGTGGCCAAGCACAGCTCAAAACCCCCCAGCATCTTCACCAAGGACATCATGGTATCATGGAGTGTACATGAGTAAGATTGAAGTTCAAAAGTTTAAAGTAGATTCATTATCAGAGGACATATATATCACGATATATCATTTTCTTGTGGGCATAGCAGTGATAGGATTGGGTCGAGCCAGCATGGATTTACCAAGGGTAAATCATGCTTGACTAATCTGTTGGAGTTTTTCGAGGATGTAACCAGGAAGTTAGACGGGGGAGATCCAGTGGATGTAGTGTACCTCGATTTTCAGAAGGCATTTGATAAGGTCCCACATAGGAGATTGGTGGGTAAAATCAAAGTTCAGAGCATCGGGGGGAAGACATTGAGATGGATAGAAAACTGGTTGGCAGATAGAAAGCAAAGGGTAACGGTGAATGGGTGTTTCTCGGAATGGCAGGTGGTGACTAGTGGGGTGTCACAGGGCTCGGTATTGGGACCACAGCTATTTACAATTTATGTCAATGATTTAGATGAAGGCATTGAGAATAACATCAGCAAATTTGTTGATGATACTAAGCTGGGTGGCAGCGTGACATGTGATGAGGATGTTAGGAGAATTCAGGGTGACTTGGATAGGCTGGGTGAGTGGGCAGATACTTGGCAGATGACATTTAATGTGAATAAGTGTGAGGTTATCCACTTTGGGAGTAAGAACAGGAAGGCAGATTATTATCTCAGCGGTGTAGAGTTAGGTAAGGGAGAAATACAAAGAGATCTAGGAGTCCTTGTTCATCAGTCACTGAAGGTGAATGAGCAAGTGCAGCAGGCAGTGAAGAAGGCTAATGGAATGTTGGCCTTTGTTACAAAGGTAATTGAGTACAAGAGCAAGGAAATCCTCTTGCATTTGTACAGAGCTCTGGTGAGACCGCACCTGGAGTATTGTGTACAGTTTTGGTCTCCAGGTTTAAGGTAGGACATCCTGGCTGTAGAGGAAGTGCACCGTAGATTCACGAGGTTAATTCCTGGGATGCTTGGACTGTCTTACGCAGAGAGGTTAGAGAGACTGGGCTTGTACACACTGGAATTGAGAGGGGATCTGATTGAAACATATAAGATTATTAAGGGATTGGACAAGATAGAGGCAGGAAATATGTTCCAGATGCTGGGAGAGTCCAGGACCAGAGGGCATGGTTTGAGAATAAGGGGTAGGTCATTTAGGACAGAGTTGAGGAAAAATTACTTCTCCCAGAGGGTTGTGGGGGTCTGGAATGCATGGCCTCGGAAGGTAGTGGAGGCCAATTCTCTGGATGCTTTCAAGAAGGAGCTAGATAGGTATCTTATGGATAGGGGAATCAACGGATATGGGGACAAGGCAAGAACCGGGTATGGATAGTAGAAGATCAGCCATGATCTCAGAAAGGCGGTGCAGGCTCGAAGGGCCGAATGGTCTACTTCTGCACCTATTGTCTATTGTCTACAATCTGCCAACTTGGCTTTTGAATTAAGAGCCATCAGGTAATGTTGCAGATCACACTTGGAGTATTGTGTTCAGTTCTGACCCCCTCATGATAGGAAGGAGACAGAAGCTTTGGAGAGTGTGCAGAGGAGATTTACCAGGATGCTGCCTGGATTAGAGAGGGTGCAGAGGAGATTTACCAGGATGCTGCCTGGATTAGAGAGGGTGCAGAGGAGATTTACCAGGATGCTGACTGGAATAGAGAGGGTGCAGAGGAGATTTACCAGAATGCTGCCTGGATTAGAGAGGGTGCAGAGGAGATTTACCAGAATGCTGCCTGGATTAGAGAGGGTGCAGAGGAGATTTACCAGGATGCTGCCTGGATTAGAGAGGGTGCAGAGGAGATTTACCAGGATGCTGCCTGGATTAGAGAGGGTCTAGAGGAGATGGACCAGGATGCTGCCTGGATTACAGAGGGTACAGAGGAGATTTACCAGGATGCTGCCTGGATTAGAGAGGGTGCAGAGGAGATTTACCAGAACGCTGCCTGGATTAGAGAGGGTGCAGAGGAGATTTACCAGGATGCTGCCTGGATTACAGAGGGTGCAGAGGAGATTTACCAGGATGCTGCCTGGATTAGAGAGGATGCAAAGGAGATTTACCAGGATGCTGCCCGGATTAGAGAGGGTCTAGAGGAGACTTACCAGGAGGCTGCATGGATTAGAGAGGGTGCAGAGGAGATGGACCAGGATGCTGCCTGGATTACAGAGGGTACAGAGGAGATTTACCAGGATGCAGTCTGGATTAGAGAGGGTGCAGAGGAGATTTACCAGGATGCTGCCTGGATTAGAGAGGGTGCAGAGGAGATTTACCAGGATGCTGTCTGGATTAGAGAGGGTGCAGAAGAGATCTATCAGGATGCTGCCTGGATTAGAGAGGGTGCAGAGGAGATGGACCTGGATGCTGCCTGGATTAGAGAGGATACTGAGGAGATTTACCAGGATGCTGTCTGGATTAGAGCGGGTGCAGAGGAGATTTACCAGGATGCTGCCTGGATTAGAGAGGGTGCAGAGGAGATTTACCAGGATGCTGCCTGGATTACAGAGGGTCCAGAGGAGATTTACCAGGATGCTGCTGGATTAGAGAGGGTGCAGAGGAGATTTACCAACATGCTGCCTGGATTAGAGAGGGTGCAGAGGAGATTTACCAAGATGCTGCCTGGATTAGAGAGGTTGCAGAGGAGATATACCAGGATGCTGCCCGGATTAGAGAGGGTCCAGAGGAGATTTACCAGGATGCTGCCTGGATCAGAGAGGCTGCAGAGGAGATTTACCAGGATGCTGCCCGGATTAGAGAGGGTCCAGAGGAGATTTACCAGGATGCTGCCTGGATTAGAGAGGGTGCCGAGGAGATTTACCAGAATGCTGCCTGGATTAGAGAGGGTGCAGAGGAGATTTACCAGGATGCTGTCTGAATTAGAGAGGGTGCAGAGGAGATTTACCAGAATGCTGCCTGGATTAGAGAGGGTGCAGAGGAGATCTATCAGGATGCTGCCTTGATAAGAGAGGGTGAGGAGGAGAATTACCAGGATGCTGCCTGGATTAGAGAGCGTGCAGAGGAGATTTACCAGGATGCTGATTGGATTAGAGAGGGTGCAGAGGAGATTTACCAGGATGCTGCTGGATTAGAGAGGGTGCAGAGGAGATTTACCAGGATGCTGCCTGGATTAGAAAGGGTGCAGAGGAGAATTACCAGGATGCTGCCTGGATTAGAGAGGGTGCAGAGGAGATTTACCAGGATGCTGCCCGGATCAGAGAGGGTCCAGAGGAGATTGACCAGGATGCTGCCTGGATTAGAGTGGGTGCAGAGGAGAATTACCAGGATGCTGCCTGGATTAGAGAGGGTGCAGAGGAGATGGACCTGGATGCTGCCTGGATTAGAGAGGATACTGAGGAGATTTACCAGGATGCTGTCTGGATTAGAGAGGGTGCAGAGGAGATTTACCAGGATGCTGCCTGGATTAGAGAGGGTGCAGAGGAGATTTACCAGGATGCTGCCTGGATTACAGAGGGTCCAGAGGAGATTTACCAGGATGCTGCTGGATTAGAGAGGGTGCAGAGGAGATTTACCAACATGCTGCCTGGATTAGAGAGGGTGCAGAGGAGATTTACCAGGATGCTGCCTGGATTAGAGAGGGTGCAGAGGAGATTTACCAGGATGCTGCCCGGATTAGAGAGGGTCCAGAGGAGATTTACCAGGATGCTGCCTGGATCAGAGAGGCTGCAGAGGAGATTTACCAGGATGCTGCCCGGATTAGAGAGGGTCCAGAGGAGATTTACCAGGATGCTGCCTGGATTAGAGAGGGTGCAGAGGAGATTTACCAGGATGCTGTCTGGATTAGAGAGGGTGCAGAGGAGATTTACCAGGATGCTGCCTGAATTAGAGAGGGTGCAGAGGAGATCTACAAGGATGCTGCCTTGATAAGAGAGGGTGAGGAGGAGAATTACCAGGATGCTGCCTGGATTAGAGAGGGTGCAGAGGAGATTGAAAAGGATGCAGCCTTGATTAGAGAGCGTGCAGAGGAGATTTACCAGGATGCTGCTTGGATTAGAAAGGGTGCAGAGGAGATTTAACAGGATGCTGCTGGATTAGAGAGAGTGCAGAGGAGATTTACCAGGATGCTGCCTGGATTAGAGAATGTGCAGAGGAGATTTACCAGGATGCTGCCTAGATTAGAGAGGGTGCAGAGGGGATTTACCAGGATGCTGCCTGGATTAGTGAGGGTGCAGAGGAGAATTACCAGGATGCTGCCTGGATTAGAGAGGGTGCAGAGGAGATTTACCAGGATGCTGCCCGGATTAGAGAGGGTCTAGAGGAGATTTACCAGGATGCTGCATGGATTAGAGAGGGTGCAGAGGAGATGGACCAGGAAGCTGCCTGGATTACAGTGGGTACAGAGGAGATTTACCAGGATGCTGCCTGGATTAGAGAGGGTGCAGAGGAGATTTACCAGGATGCTGCCTGGATTAGAGAGAGTGCAGAGGATATTTACCAGGATGCTGCCTGGATTAGAGAGGGAGCAGAGGAGAATTACCAGGATGCTGGCTGGAGTAGAGAGGGTGCAGAGGAGATTTAACAGGATGCTGCCTTGATTAGAGAGCGTGCAGAGGAGATTTACCAGGATGCTGCCTGGATTAGAGAGGGTGCAGAGGAGATTTACCAGGATGCTGCCTGGATTAGAGAGGGTGCAGAGGAGATTTACCAGGATGCTGCCTGGATCAGAGAGGCTGCAGAGGAGATTTGCCAGGAAGCTGCCCGGATTAGAGAGGGTCCAGAGGAGATTTACCAGGATGCTGCCTGGATTAGAGAGGGTGCAGAGGAGATTTACCAGAATGCTGCCTGGATTAGAGAGGGTGCAGAGGAGATTTACCAGGATGCTGTCTGGATTAGAGAGTGTGCAGAGGAGATTTACCAGGATGCTGCCTGGATTAGAGAGGGTGCAGAGGAGAATTACCAGGATGCTGCCTGGATTAGAGAGGGTGCAGAGGAGATTTATCAGGATGCTGCCCGGATTAGAGAGGGTCCAAAGGAGATTGACCAGGATGCTGCCTGGATTAGAGTGGGTGCAGAGGAGATTTACCAGGATGCTGCCTGGATTAGAGAGGGTGCAGAGGAGAATTACCAGGATGCTGCCTGGATTAGAGAGGGTGCAGAGGAGATTTACCAGGATGCTGCCTGGATTAGAGAGGGTGCAGAGGAGATTTACCAGGATGCTGCCCGGATTAGAGAGGGTGCAGAGGAGATTTACCAGGATGCTGCCTGGATTAGAGAGGGTGCAGAGGCGATGGACCAGGATGCTGCCTGGATTAGAGAGGATACTGAGGAGATTTACCAGGATGCAGTCTGGATTAGAGAGGGTGCAGAGGAGATTTACCAGGATGCTGTCTGGATTAGAGAGGGTGCAGAGGAGATTTACCAGAATGCTGCCTGGATTAGAGAGGGTGCAGAGGAGATCTACCAGGATGCTGACTTGATAAGAGAGGGTGAGGAGGAGAATTACCAGGATGCTGCCTGGATTAGAGAGGGTGCAGAGGAGATTGAAAAGGATGCAGCCTTGATTAGAGAGCGTGCAGAGGAGATTTACCAGGATGCTGCTTGGATTAGAGAGTGTGCAGAGGAGAATTACCAGGATGCTGCCTGGATTAGAGAGGGTGCAGAGGAGATTTACCAGGATGCTGCCTGGATTAGAGAGGGTGCAGAGGAGATTTACCAGGATGCTGCTTGGATTAGAGAGGGTGCAGAGGAGATTTACCAGGATGCTGTTGGATTAGAGAGGGTGCAGAGGAGATTTACCAGGATGCTGCCTGGATTAGAAAGGGTGCAGAGGAGAATTACCAGGATGCTGCCTTGATTAGAGAGGGTGCAGAGGAGATTTACCAGGATGCCGCCCGGATCAGAGAGGGTCCATAGGAGATTGACGAGGATGCTGCCTGGATTAGAGTGGGTGCAGAGGAGAATTACCAGGATGCTGCCTGGATTAGAGAGGGTGCAGAGGAGATGGACCTGGATGCTGCCTGGATTAGAGAGGATACTGAGGAGATTTACCAGGATGCTGCCTGGATTAGAGAGGGTGCAGAGGAGATTTACCAGGATGCTGCCTGGATTAGAGAGGGTGCAGAGGAGATTTACCAGGATGCTGCCCGGATTAGAGAGGGTCCAGAGGAGATTTACCAGGATGCTGCCTGGATCAGAGAGGCTGCAGAGGAGATTTACCAGGATGCTGCCCGGATTAGAGAGGGTCCAGAGGAGATTTACCAGGATGCTGCCTGGATTAGAGTGGGTGCAGAGGAGATTTACCAGAATGCTGCCTGGATTAGAGAGGGTGCAGAGGAGATTTACCAGGATGCTGTCTGGATTAGAGAGGGTGCAGAGGAGATTTACCAGGATGCTGTCTGGATTAGAGCGGGTGCAGAGGAGATTTACCAGGATGCTGCCTGGATTAGAGAGGATACTGAGGAGATTTACCAGGATGCTGTCTGGATTAGAGCGGGTGCAGAGGAGATTTACCAGGATGCTGCCTGGATTAGAGAGGGTCCAGAGGAGATTTACCAGGATGCTGCCTGGATTACAGAGGGTACAGAGGAGATTTACCAGGATGCAGTCTGGATTAGAGAGGGTGCAGAGGAGATTTACCAGTATGCTGCCTGGATTAGAGAGGGTGCAGAGGAGATTTACCAGGATGCTGCCTGGATTAGAGAGGGTGCAGAGGAGATTTACCAGGATGCTGCCTGGATTAATGGGGGTGCAGAGGAGAATTACCAGGATGCTGCCTGGATCGGAGAGGGTGCAGAGGAGATTTACCAGGATGATGCCCGGATTAGAGAGGGTCTAGAGGAGATTTACCAGGATGCTGCCTGGATTAGAGAGGGTGCAGAGGAGATGGACCAGGAAGCTGCCTGGATTACAGAGGGTACAGAGGAGATTTACCAGGATGCTGTCTGGATTAGAGAGGGTGCAGAGGAGATTTTCCAGGATGCTGCCTGGATTAGAGAGGGTGCAGAGGAGATTTACCAGGATGCTGTCTGGATTAGAGAGGGTGCAGAAGAGATCTATCAGGATGCTGCCTGGATTAGAGAGGGTGCAGAGGAGATGGACCTGGATGCTGCCTGGATTAGAGAGGATACTGAGGAGATTTACCAGGATGCTGTCTGGATTAGAGCGGGTGCAGAGGAGATTTACCAGGATGCTGCCTGGATTAGAGAGGGTGCAGAGGAGATTTACCAGGATGCTGCCTGGATTACAGAGGGTCCAGAGGAGATTTACCAGGATGCTGCTGGATTAGAGAGGGTGCAGAGGAGATTTACCAACATGCTGCCTGGATTAGAGAGGGTGCAGAGGAGATTTACCAAGATGCTGCCTGGATTAGAGAGGTTGCAGAGGAGATTTACCGGGATGCTGCCCGGATTAGAGAGGGTCCAGAGGAGATTTACCAGGATGCTGCCTGGATCAGAGAGGCTGCAGAGGAGATTTACCAGGATGCTGCCCGGATTAGAGAGGGTCCAGAGGAGATTTACCAGGATGCTGCCTGGATTAGAGAGGGTGCCAAGGAGATTTACCAGAATGCTGCCTGGATTAGAGAGGGTGCAGAGGAGATTTACCAGGATGCTGTCTGGATTAGAGAGGGTGCAGAGGAGATTTAGCAGAATGCTGCCTGGATTAGAGAGGGTGCAGAGGAGATCTACCAGGATGCTGCCTTGATAAGAGAGGGTGAGGAGGAGAATTACCAGGATGCTGCCTGGATTAGAGAGGGTGCAGAGGAGATTGAAAAGGATGCAGCCTTGATTAGAGAGCGTGTAGAGGAGATTTACCAGGATGCTGATTGGATTAGAGAGGGTGCAGAGGAGATTTACCAGGATGCTGCTGGATTAGAGAGGGTGCAGAGGAGATTTACCAGGATGCTGCCTGGATTAGAAAGGGTGCAGAGGAGAATTACCAGGATGCTGCCTGGATTAGAGAGGGTGCAGAGGAGATTTACCAGGATGCTGCCCGGATCAGAGAGGGTCCAGAGGAGATTGACGAGGATGCTGCCTGGATTAGAGTGGGTGCAGTGGAGAATTACCAGGATGCTGCCTGGATTAGAGAGGGTGCAGAGGAGATGGACCTGGATGCTGCCTGGATTAGAGAGGATACTGAGGAGATTTACCAGGATGCTGTCTGGATTAGAGAGGGTGCAGTGGAGATTTACCAGGATGCTGCCTGGATTAGAGAGGGTGCAGAGGAGATTTACCAGGATGCTGCCTGGATTACAGAGGGTCCAGAGGAGATTTACCAGGATGCTGCTGGATTAGAGAGGGTGCAGAGGAGATTTACCAACATGCTGCCTGGATTAGAGAGGGTGCAGAGGAGATTTACCAAGATGCTGCCTGGATTAGAGAGGTTGCAGTGGAGATTTACCGGGATGCTGCCCGGATTAGAGAGGGTCCAGAGGAGATTTACCAGGATGCTGCCTGGATTAGAGAGGGTGCCAAGGAGATTTACCAGAATGCTGCCTGGATTAGAGAGGGTGCAGAGGAGATTTACCAGGATGCTGTCTGGATTAGAGAGGGTGCAGAGGAGATTTAGCAGAATGCTGCCTGGATTAGAGAGGGTGCAGAGGAGATCTACCAGGATGCTGCCTTGATAAGAGAGGGTGAGGAGGAGAATTACCAGGATGCTGCCTGGATTAGAGAGGGTGCAGAGGAGATTGAAAAGGATGCAGCCTTGATTAGAGAGCGTGCAGAGGAGATTTACCAGGATGCTGATTGGATTAGAGAGGGTGCAGAGGAGATTTACCAGGATGCTGCTGGATTAGAGAGGGTGCAGAGGAGATTTACCAGGATGCTGCCTGGATTAGAAAGGGTGCAGAGGAGAATTACCAGGATGCTGCCTGGATTAGAGAGGGTGCAGAGGAGATTTACCAGGATGCTGCCCGGATCAGAGAGGGTCCAGAGGAGATTGACCAGGATGCTGCCTGGATTAGAGTGGGTGCAGTGGAGAATTACCAGGATGCTGCCTGGATTAGAGAGGGTGCAGAGGAGATGGACCTGGATGCTGCCTGGATTAGAGAGGATACTGAGGAGATTTACCAGGATGCTGTCTGGATTAGAGAGGGTGCAGAGGAGATTTACCAGGATGCTGCCTGGATTAGAGAGGGTGCAGAGGAGATTTACCAGGATGCTGCCTGGATTACAGAGGGTCCAGAGGAGATTTACCAGGATGCTGCCTGGATTAGAGAGGGTGCAGAGGAGATTTACCAGGATGCTGCCCGGATTAGAGAAGGTCCAGAGGAGATTTACCAGGATGCTGCCTGGATCAGAGAGGCTGCAGAGGAGATTTACCAGGATGCTGCCCGGATTAGAGAGGGTCCAGAGGAGATTTACCAGGATGCTGCCTGGTTTAGAGTGGGTGCAGAGGAGATTTCCCAGAATGCTGCCTGGATTAGAGAGGGTGCAGAGGAGATTTACCAGGATGCTGTCTGGATTAGAGAGGGTGCAGAGGAGATTTACCAGGATGCTGCCTGAATTAGAGAGGGTGCAGAGGAGATCTACAAGGATGCTGCCTTGATAAGAGAGGGTGAGGAGGAGAATTACCAGGATGCTGCCTGGATTAGAGAGGGTGCAGAGGAGATTGAAAAGGATGCAGCCTTGATTAGAGAGCGTGCAGAGGAGATTTACCAGGATGCTGCTTGGATTAGAGAGGGTGCAGAGGAGATTTACCAGGATGCTGCTGGATTAGAGAGAGTGCAGAGGAGATTTACCAGGATGCTGCCTGGATTAGAGAGGGTGCAGAGGAGATTTACCAGGATGCTGCCTGGATTAGTGAGAGTGCAGAGGAGAATTACCAGGATGCTGCCTGGATTAGAGAGGGTGCAGAGGAGATTTACCAGGATGCTGCCCGGATTAGAGAGGGTCTAGAGGAGATTTACCAGGATGCTGCATGGATTAGAGAGGGTGCAGAGGAGGTGGACCAGGAAGCTGCCTGGATTACAGTAGGTACAGAGGAGATTTACCAGGATGCTGCCTGGATTAGAGAGGGTGCAGAGGAGATTTACCAGGATGCTGCCTGGCTTAGAGAGGGTGCAGAGGAGATTTACCAGGATGCTGCCTGGATTAGAGAGGGAGCAGAGGAGAATTACGAGGATGCTGTCTGGATTAGAGAGGGTGCAGAGGAGATTTTCCAGGATGCTGCCTGGATTAGAGAGGGTGCAGAGGAGATTTACCAGGATGCTGTCTGGATTAGAGAGGGTGCAGAAGAGATCTATCAGGATGCTGCCTGGATTAGATAGGGTGCAGAGGAGATGGACCTGGATGCTGCCTGGATTAGAGAGGATACTGAGGAGATTTACCAGGATGCTGTCTGGATTAGAGCGGGTGCAGAGGAGATTTACCAGGATGCTGCCTGGATTAGAGAGGGTGCAGAGGAGATTTACCAGGATGCTGCCTGGATTACAGAGGGTCTAGAGGAGATTTACCAGGATGCTGCTGGATTAGAGAGGGTGCAGAGGAGATTTACCAACATGCTGCCTGGATTAGAGAGGGTGCAGAGGAGATTTACCAAGATGCTGCCTGGATTAGAGAGGTTGCAGAGGAGATTTACCGGGATGCTGCCCGGATTAGAGAGGGTCCAGAGGAGATTTACCAGGATGCTGCCTGGATTAGAAAGGGTGCAGAGGAGAATTACCAGGATGCTGCCTGGATTAGAGAGGGTGCAGAGGAGATTTACCAGGATGCCGCCCGGATCAGAGAGGGTCCAGAGGAGATTGACGAGGATGCTGCCTGGATTAGAGTGGGTGCAGAGGAGAATTACCAGGATGCTGCCTGGATTAGAGAGGGTGCAGAGGAGATGGACCTGGATGCTGCCTGGATTAGAGAGGATACTGAGGAGATTTACCAGGATGCTGTCTGGATTAGAGCGGGTGCAGAGGAGATTTACCAGGATGCTGCCTGGATTAGAGAGGGTCCAGAGGAGATTTACCAGGATGCTGCCTGGATTACAGAGGGTACAGAGGAGATTTACCAGGATGCAGTCTGGATTAGAGAGGGTGCAGAGGAGATTTACCAGGATGCTGCCTGGATTAGAGAGGGTGCAGAGGAGATTTACCAGGATGCTGCCTGGATTAGAGAGGGTGCAGAGGAGATTTACCAGGATGCTGCCTGGATTAATGGGGGTGCAGAGGAGAATTACCAGGATGCTGCCTGGATCGGAGAGGGTGCAGAGGAGATTTACCAGGATTCTGCCCGGATTAGAGAGGGTCTAGAGGAGATTTACCAGGATGCTGCCTGGATTAGAGAGGGTGCAGAGGAGATGGACCAGGAAGCTGCCTGGATTACAGAGGGTACAGAGGAGATTTACCAGGATGCTGTCTGGATTAGAGAGGGTGCAGAGGAGATTTTCCAGGATGCTGCCTGGATTAGAGAGGGTGCAGAGGAGATTTACCAGGATGCTGTCTGGATTAGAGAGGGTGCAGAAGAGATCTATCAGGATGCTGCCTGGATTAGAGAGGGTGCAGAGGAGAAGGACCTGGATGCTGCCCGGATTAGAGAGGATACTGAGGAGATTTACCAGGATGCTGTCTGGATTAGAGCGGGTGCAGAGGAGATTTACCAGGATGCTGCCTGGATTAGAGAGGGTGCAGAGGAGATTTACCAGGATGCTGCCTGGATTACAGAGGGTCCAGAGGAGATTTACCAGGATGCTGCTGGATTAGAGAGGGTGCAGAGGAGATTTACTAACATGCTGCCTGGATTAGAGAGGGTGCAGAGGAGATTTACCAAGATGCTGCCTGGATTAGAGAGGTTGCAGAGGAGATTTACCGGGATGCTGCCCGGATTAGAGAGGGTCCAGAGGAGATTTACCAGGATGCTGCCTGGATCAGAGAGGCTGCAGAGGAGATTTACCAGGATGCTGCCCGGATTAGAGAGGGTCCAGAGGAGATTTACCAGGATGCTGCCTGGATTAGAGAGGGTGCCAAGGAGATTTACCAGAATGCTGCCTGGATTAGAGAGGGTGCAGAGGAGATTTACCAGGATGCTGTCTGGATTAGAGAGGGTGCAGAGGAGATTTAGCAGAATGCTGCCTGGATTAGAGAGGGTGCAGAGGAGATCTACCAGGATGCTGCCTTGATAAGAGAGGGTGAGGAGGAGAATTACCAGGATGCTGCCTGGATTAGAGAGGGTGCAGAGGAGATTGAAAAGGATGCAGCCTTGATTAGAGAGCGTGCAGAGGAGATTTACCAGGATGCTGATTGGATTAGAGAGGGTGCAGAGGAGATTTACCAGGATGCTGCTGGATTAGAGAGGGTGCAGAGGAGATTTACCAGGATGCTGCCTGGATTAGAAAGGGTGCAGAGGAGAATTACCAGGATGCTGCCTGGATTAGAGAGGGTGCAGAGGAGATTTACCAGGATGCTGCCCGGATCAGAGAGGGTCCAGAGGAGATTGACGAGGATGCTGCCTGGATTAGAGTGGATGCAGTGGAGAATTACCAGGATGCTGCCTGGATTAGAGAGGGTGCAGAGGAGATGGACCTGGATGCTGCCTGGATTAGAGAGGATACTGAGGAGATTTACCAGGATGCTGTCTGGATTAGAGAGGGTGCAGTGGAGATTTACCAGGATGCTACCTGGATTAGAGAGGGTGCAGAGGAGATTTACCAGGATGCTGCCTGGATTACAGAGGGTCCAGAGGAGATTTACCAGGATGCTGCTGGATTAGAGAGGGTGCAGAGGAGATTTACCAACATGCTGCCTGGATTAGAGAGGGTGCAGAGGAGATTTACCAAGATGCTGCCTGGATTAGAGAGGTTGCAGTGGAGATTTACCGGGATGCTGCCCGGATTAGAGAGGGTCCAGAGGAGATTTACCAGGATGCTGCCTGGATTAGAGAGGGTGCCAAGGAGATTTACCAGAATGCTGCCTGGATTAGAGAGGGTGCAGAGGAGATTTACCAGATGCTGTCTGGATTAGAGAGGGTGCAGAGGAGATTTAGCAGAATGCTGCCTGGATTAGAGAGGGTGCAGAGGATATCTACCAGGATGCTGCCTTGATAAGAGAGGGTGAGGAGGAGAATTACCAGGATGCTGCCTGGATTAGAGAGGGTGCAGAGGAGATTGAAAAGAATGCAGCCTTGATTAGAGGGCGTGCAGAGATTTACCAGGATGCTGATTGGATTAGAGAGGGTGCAGAGGAGATTTACCAGGATGCTGCTGGATTAGAGAGGGTGCAGAGGAGATTTACCAGGATGCTGCCTGGATTAGAAAGGGTGCAGAGGAGAATTACCAGGATGCTGCCTGGATTAGAGAGGGTGCAGAGGAGATTTACCAGGATGCTGCCCGGATCAGAGAGGGTCCAGAGGAGATTGACCAGGATGCTGCCTGGTTTAGAGTGGGTGCAGTGGAGAATTACCAGGATGCTGCCTGGATTAGAGAGGGTGCAGAGGAGATGGACCTGGATGCTGCCTGGATTAGAGAGGATACTGAGGAGATTTACCAGGATGCTGTCTGGATTAGAGAGGGTGCAGAGGAGATTTACCAGGATGCTGACTGGATTAGAGAGGGTGCAGAGGAGATTTACCAGGATGCTGCCTGGATTACAGAGGGTCCAGAGGAGATTTACCAGGATGCTGCTGGATTAGAGAGGGTGCAGAGGAGATTTACCAACATGCTGCCTGGATTAGAGAGGGTGCAGAGGAGATTTACCAGGATGCTGCCCGGATTAGAGAGTGTCCAGAGGAGATTTACCAGGATGCTGCCTGGATCAGAGAGGCTGCAGAGGAGATTTACCAGGATGCTGCCCGGATTAGAGAGGGTCCAGAGGAGATTTACCAGGATGCTGCCTGGATTAGAGTGGGTGCAGTGGAGATTTACCAGAATGCTGCCTGGATTAGAGAGGGTGCAGAGGAGATTTACCAGGATGCTGTCTGGATTAGAGAGGGTGCAGAGGAGATTTACCGGGATGCTGCCTGAATTAGAGAGGGTGCAGAGGAGATCTACAAGGATGCTGCCTTGATAAGAGAGGGTGAGGAGGAGAATTACCAGGATGCTGCCTGGATTAGAGAGGGTGCAGAGGAGATTGAAAAGGATGCAGCCTTGATTAGAGAGCGTGCAGAGGAGATTTACCAGGATGCTGCTTGGATTAGAGAGGGAGCAGAGGAGATTTACCAGGATGCTGCTGGATTAGAGAGAGTGCAGAGGAGATTTACCAGGATGCTGCCTGGATTAGAGAATGTGCAGAGGAGATTTACCAGGATGCTGCCTAGATTAGAGAGGGTGCAGAGGAGATTTACCAGGATGCTGCCTGGATTACTGAGGGTGCAGAGGAGAATTACCAGGATGCTGCCTGGATTAGAGAGGGTGCAGAGGAGATTTACCAGGATGCTGCCCGGAATAGAGAGGGTCTAGAGGAGATTTACCAGGATGCTGCATGGATTAGAGAGGGTGCAGAGGAGGTGGACCAGGAAGCTGCCTGGATTACAGTGGGTACAGAGGAGATGGACCTGGATGCTGCCTGGATTAGAGAGGATACTGAGGAGATTTACCAGGATGCTGTCTGGATTAGAGAGGGTGCAGAGGAGATTTACCAGGATGCTGACTGGATTAGAGAGGGTGCAGAGGAGATTTACCAGGATGCTGCCTGGATTACAGAGGGTCCAGAGGAGATTTACCAGGATGCTGCTGGATTAGAGAGGGTGCAGAGGAGATTTACCAACATGCTGCCTGGATTAGAGAGGGTGCAGAGGAGATTTACCAGGATGCTGCCTGGATTAGAGAGGGTGCAGAGGAGATTTACCAGGATGCTGCCCGGATTAGAGAGTGTCCAGAGGAGATTTACCAGGATGCTGCCTGGATCAGAGAGGCTGCAGAGGAGATTTACCAGGATGCTGCCCGGATTAGAGAGGGTCCAGAGGAGATTTACCAGGATGCTGCCTGGATTAGAGTGGGTGCAGTGGAGATTTACCAGAATGCTGCCTGGATTAGAGAGGGTGCAGAGGAGATTTACCAGGATGCTGTCTGGATTAGAGAGGGTGCAGAGGAGATTTACCGGGATGCTGCCTGAATTAGAGAGGGTGCAGAGGAGATCTACAAGGATGCTGCCTTGATAAGAGAGGGTGAGGAGGAGAATTACCAGGATGCTGCCTGGATTAGAGAGGGTGCAGAGGAGATTGAAAAGGATGCAGCCTTGATTAGAGAGCGTGCAGAGGAGATTTACCAGGATGCTGCTTGGATTAGAGAGGGTGCAGAGGAGATTTACCAGGATGCTGCTGGATTAGAGAGAGTGCAGAGGAGATTTACCAGGATGCTGCCTGGATTAGAGAATGTGCAGAGGAGATTTACCAGGATGCTGCCTAGATTAGAGAGGGTGCAGAGGAGATTTACCAGGATGCTGCCTGGATTACTGAGGGTGCAGAGGAGAATTACCAGGATGCTGCCTGGATTAGAGAGGGTGCAGAGGAGATTTACCAGGATGCTGCCCGGATTAGAGAGGGTCTAGAGGAGATTTACCAGGATGCTGCATGGATTAGAGAGGGTGCAGAGGAGGTGGACCAGGAAGCTGCCTGGATTACAGTGGGTACAGAGGAGATTTACCAGGATGCTGCCTGGATTAGAGAGGGTGCAGAGGAGATTAACCAGGATGCTGCCTGGATTAGAGAGGGTGCAGAGGAGATTTACCAGGATGCTGCCTGGATTAGAGAGGGAGCAGAGGAGATTTACCAGGATGCCGTCTGGATTAGAGAGGGTGCAGAAGAGATCTATCAGGATGCTGCCTGGATTAGATAGGGTGCAGAGGAGATGGACCTGGATGCTGCCTGGATTAGAGAGGATACTGAGAAATTTACCAGGATGCTGTCTGGATTAGAGCGGGTGCAGAGGAGATTTACCAGGATGCTGCCTGGATTAGAGAGGGTGCAGAGGAGATTTACCAGGATGCTGCCTGGATTATAGAGGGTCCAGAGGAGATTTACCAGGATGCTGCTGGATTAGAGAGGGTGCAGAGGAGATTTTCCAGGATGCTTCCTGGATTAGAGAGGGTGCAGAGGAGATTTACCAGGATGCCGTCTGGATTAGAGAGGGTGCAGAAGAGATCTATCAGGATGCTGCCTGGATTAGATAGGGTGCAGAGGAGATGGACCTGGATGCTGCCTGGATTAGAGAGGATACTGAGAAATTTACCAGGATGCTGTCTGGATTAGAGCGGGTGCAGAGGAGATTTACCAGGATGCTGCCTGGATTAGAGAGGGTGCAGAGGAGATTTACCAGGATGCTGCCTGGATTATAGAGGGTCCAGAGGAGATTTACCAGGATGCTGCTGGATTAGAGAGGGTGCAGAGGAGATTTACCAACATGCTGCCTGGATTAGAGAGGGTGCAGAGGAGATTTACCAAGATGCTGCCTGGATTAGAGAGATTGCAGAGGAGATTTACCGGGATGCTGCCCGGATTAGAGAGGGTCCAGAGGAGATTTACCAGGATGCTGCCTGGATCAGAGAGGCTGCAGAGGAGATTTACCAGAATGCTGCCTGGATTTGAGAGGGTGCAGAGGAGATCTACCAGGATGCTGCCTTGATAAGAGAGGGTGAGGAGGAGAATTACTAGGATGCTGCCTGGATTAGAGAGGGTGCAGAGGAGATTGAAAAGGATGCAGCCTTGATTAGAGAGCGTGCAGAGGAGATTTTCCAGGATGCTGATTGGAATAGAGAGGGTGCAGAGGAGATTTACCAGGATGCTGCTGGATTAGAGAGGGTGCAGAGGAGATTTACCAGGATGCTGCCTGGATTAGAAAGGGTGCAGAGGAGAATTACCAGGATGCTGCCTGGATTAGAGAGGGTGCAGAGGAGATTGAAAAGGATGCAGCCTTGATTAGAGAGCGTGCAGAGGAGATTTACCAGGATGCTGATTGGAATAGAGAGGGTGCAGAGGAGATTTACCAGGATGCTGCTGGATTAGAGAGGGTGCAGAGGAGATTTACCAGGATGCTGCCTGGATTAGAAAGGGTGCAGAGGAGATTTACCAGGATGCTGCCTGGATTAGAGAGGGTGCAGAGGAGATTAACCAGGATGCTGCCTGGATTAGAGAGGGTGCAGAGGAGATTTACCAGGATGCTGACTGGATTAGAGAGGGAGCAGAGGAGATTTACCAGGATGCCGTCTGGATTAGAGAGGGTGCAGAAGAGATCTATCAGGATGCTGCGTGGATTAGATAGGGTGCAGAGGAGATGGACCTGGATGCTGCCTGGATTAGAGAGGATACTGAGAAATTTACCAGGATGCTGTCTGGATTAGAGCGGGTGCAGAGGAGATTTACCAGGATGCTGCCTGGATTAGAGAGGGTGCAGAGGAGATTTACCAGGATGCTGTCTGGATTATAGAGGGTCCAGAGGAGATTTACCAGGATGCTGCTGGATTAGAGAGGGTGCAGAGGAGATTTTCCAGGATGCTTCCTGGATTAGAGAGGGTGCAGAGGAGATTTACCAGGATGCCGTCTGGATTAGAGAGGGTGCAGAAGAGATCTATCAGGATGCTGCCTGGATTAGATAGGGTGCAGAGGAGATGGACCTGGATGCTGCCTGGATTAGAGAGGATACTGAGAAATTTACCAGGATGCTGTCTGGATTAGAGCGGGTGCAGAGGAGATTTACCAGGATGCTGCCTGGATTAGAGAGGGTGCAGAGGAGATTTACCAGGATGCTGCCTGGATTATAGAGGGTCCAGAGGAGATTTACCAGGATGCTGCTGGATTAGAGAGGGTGCAGAGGAGATTTACCAACATGCTGCCTGGATTAGAGAGGGTGCAGAGGAGATTTACCAAGATGCTGCCTGGATTAGAGAGATTGCAGAGGGGATTTACCGGGATGCTGCCCGGATTAGAGAGGGTCCAGAGGAGATTTACCAGGATGCTGCCTGGATCAGAGAGGCTGCAGAGGAGATTTACCAGGATGCTGCCTGGATTAGAGAGGGTGCAGAGGAGATTTACCAGGATGCTGTCTGGATTAGAGAGGGTGCAGAGGAGATTTACCAGGATGCTGCCTGGATTAGAGAGGGTGCAGAGGAGATTTACCAGGATGCTGCCCGGATTAGAGAAGGTCCAGAGGAGATTTACCAGGATGCTGCCTGGATCAGAGAGGCTGCAGAGGAGATTTACCAGGATGCTGCCCGGATTAGAGAGGGTCCAGAGGAGATTTACCAGGATGCTGCCTGGTTTAGAGTGGGTGCAGAGGAGATTTCCCAGAATGCTGCCTGGATTAGAGAGGGTGCAGAGGAGATTTACCAGGATGCTGTCTGGATTAGAGAGGGTGCAGAGGAGATTTACCAGGATGCTGCCTGAATTAGAGAGGGTGCAGAGGAGATCTACAAGGATGCTGCCTTGATAAGAGAGGGTGCAGAGGAGATTTACCAGGATGCTGCCCGGATCAGAGAGGGTCCAGAGGAGATTGACCAGGATGCTGCCTGGATTAGAGTGGGTGCAGTGGAGAATTACCAGGATGCTGCCTGGATTAGAGAGGGTGCAGAGGAGATTTACCAGGATGCTGCCTGGATTAGAGAGGGTGCAGAGGAGATTTACCAGGATGCTGCTGGATTAGAGAGGGTGCAGAGGAGATTTACCAACATGCTGCCTGGATTAGAGAGGGTGCAGAGGAGATTTACCAGGATGCTGCCTGGATTAGAGAGGGTGCAGAGGAGATTTACCAGGATGCTGCCCGGATTAGAGAGGGTCCAGAGGAGATTTACCAGGATGCTGCCTGGATCAGAGAGGCTGCAGAGGAGATTTACCAGGATGCTGCCCGGATTAGAGAGGGTCCAGAGGAGATTTACCAGGATGCTGCCTGGATTAGAGTGGGTGCAGAGGAGATTTACCAGGATGCTGCCTGAATTAGAGAGGGTGCAGAGGAGATCTACAAGGATGCTGCCTTGATAAGAGAGGGTGAGGAGGAGAATTACCAGGATGCTGCCTGGATTAGAGAGGTTGCAGAGGAGATTGAAAAGGATGCAGCCTTGATTAGAGAGCGTGCAGAGGAGATTTACCAGGATGCTGCTTGGATTAGAGAGGGTGCAGAGGAGATTTACCAGGATGCTGCTGGATTAGAGAGAGTGCAGAGGAGATTTACCAGGATGCTGCCTGGATTAGAGAATGTGCAGAGGAGATTTGCCAGCATGCTGCCTAGATTAGAGAGGGTGCAGAGGAGATTTACCAGGATGCTGCCTGGATTAGTGAGGGTGCAGAGGAGAATTACCAGGATGCTGCCTGGATTAGAGAGGGTGCAGAGGAGATTTACCAGGATGCTGCCCGGATTAGAGAGGGTCTAGAGGAGATTTACCAGGATGCTGCATGGATTAGAGAGGGTGCAGAGGAGATGGACCAGGAAGCTGCCTGGATTACAGTGGGTACAGAGGAGATTTACCAGGATGCTGCCTGGATTAGAGAGGGTGCAGAGGAGATTTACCAGGATGCTGCCTGGATTAGAGAGGGTGCAGAGGAGATTTACCAGGATGCTGCCTGGATTAGAGGGGGAGCAGAGGAGAATTACCAGGATGCTGGCTGGATTAGAGAGGGTGCAGAGGAGATTTAACAGGATGCTGCCTTGAATAGAGAGCGTGCAGAGGAGATTTACCAGGATGCTGCCTGGATTAGAGAGGGTGCAGAGGAGATTTACCAGGATGCTGCCTGGATTAGAGAGGGTGCAGAGGAGATTTACCAGGATGCTGCCTGGATCAGAGAGGCTGCAGAGGAGATTTACCAGGAAGCTGCCCGGATTAGAGAGGGTTCTGAGCAGATTTACCAGGATGCTGCCTGGATTAGAGAGGGTGCAGAGGAGATTTACCAGAATGCTGCCTGGATTAGAGAGGGTGCAGAGGAGATTTACCAGGATGCTGCCTGGATTAGAGAGGATACTGAGGAGATATACCAGGATGCAGTCTGGATTAGAGAGGGTGCAGAAGAGATTTACCAGGATGCTGTCTGGATTAGAGAGGGTGCAGAGGAGATTTACCAGAATGCTGCCTGGATTAGAGAGGGTGCAGAGGAGATCTACCAGGATGCTGCCTTGATAAGAGAGGGTGAGGAGGAGAATTACCAGGATGCTGCCTGGATTAGAGAGGTTGCAGAGGAGATTGAAAAGGATGCAGCCTTGATTAGAGAGCGTGCAGAGGAGATTTACCAGGATGCTGCTTGGATTAGAGAGGGTGCAGAGGAGATTTACCAGGATGCTGCTGGATTAGAGAGAGTGCAGAGGAGATTTACCAGGATGCTGCCTGGATTAGAGAATGTGCAGAGGAGATTTGCCAGGATGCTGCCTAGATTAGAGAGGGTGCAGAGGAGATTTACCAGGATGCTGCCTGGATTAGTGAGGGTGCAGAGGAGAATTACCAGGATGCTGCCTGGATTAGAGAGGGTGCAGAGGAGATTTACCAGGATGCTGCCCGGATTAGAGAGGGTCTAGAGGAGATTTACCAGGATGCTGCATGGATTAGAGAGGGTGCAGAGGAGATGGACCAGGAAGCTGCCTGGATTACAGTGGGTACAGAGGAGATTTACCAGGATGCTGCCTGGATTAGAGAGGGTGCAGAGGAGATTTACCAGGATGCTGCCTGGATTAGAGAGGGTGCAGAGGAGATTTACCAGGATGCTGCCTGGATTAGAGGGGGAGCAGAGGAGAATTACCAGGATGCTGGCTGGATTAGAGAGGGTGCAGAGGAGATTTAACAGGATGCTGCCTTGAATAGAGAGCGTGCAGAGGAGATTTACCAGGATGCTGCCTGGATTAGAGAGGGTGCAGAGGAGATTTACCAGGATGCTGCCTGGATTAGAGAGGGTGCAGAGGAGATTTACCAGGATGCTGCCTGGATCAGAGAGGCTGCAGAGGAGATTTACCAGGAAGCTGCCCGGATTAGAGAGGGTTCTGAGCAGATTTACCAGGATGCTGCCTGGATTAGAGAGGGTGCAGAGGAGATTTACCAGAATGCTGCCTGGATTAGAGAGGGTGCAGAGGAGATTTACCAGGATGCTGCCTGGATTAGAGAGGATACTGAGGAGATTTACCAGGATGCAGTCTGGATTAGAGAGGGTGCAGAAGAGATTTACCAGGATGCTGTCTGGATTAGAGAGTGTGCAGAGGAGATTTACCAGAATGCTGCCTGGATTAGAGAGGGTGCAGAGGAGATCTACCAGGATGCTGCCTTGATAAGAGAGGGTGAGGAGGAGAATTACCAGGATGCTGCCTGGATTAGAGAGGGTGCAGAAGAGATTGAAAAGGATGCAGCCTTGATTAGAGAGCGTGCAGAGGAGATTTACCAGGATGATGCTTGGATTAGAGAGGCTGCAGAGGAGACTTACCAGGATGCTGCCTGGATTAGAGAGGGTGCAGTGGAGATTTACCAGGATGCTGCCTGGATTAGAGAGGGTGCAGAGGAGATTTACCAGGATGCTGCTTCGATTAGAGAGGGTGCAGAGGAGATTTACCAGGATGCTGTTGGATTAGAGAGGGTGCAGAGGAGATTTACCAGGATGCTGCCTGGATTAGAAAGGGTGCAGAGGAGAATTACCAGGATGCTGCCTGGATTAGAGAGGGTGCAGAGGAGATTTACCAGGATGCTGCCCGGATCAGAGAGGGTCCAGAGGAGATTTACCAGGATGCTGCCTGGATTAGAGTGGGTGCAGAGGAGAATTACCAGGATGCTGCCTGGATTAGAGAGGATACTGAGGAGATTTACCAGGATGCTGTCTGGATTAGGGAGGGTGCAGAGGAGATTTACCAGGATGTTGCCTGGATTAGAGAGGGTGCAGAGGAGATTTATCAGGATGCTGCCTGGATCACAGAGGGTCCAGAGGAGATTTACCAGTATGCTGTCTGGATTAGAGAGGGTGCAGAGGAGATTTACCAACATGCTGCCTGGATTAGAGAGGGTGCAGAGGAGATTTACCAGGATGCTGCCTGGATTAGAGAGGGTGCAGAGGAGATTTACCAAGATGCTGCCCGGATTAGAGAGGGTCCAGAGGAGATTTACCAGGATGCTGCCTGGATCAGAGAGGCTGCAGAGGAGATTTACCAGGATACTGCCCGGATTAGAGAGGGTCCAGAGGAGATTTACCAGGATGCTGCCTGGATTAGAGTGGGTGCAGAGGAGATTTACCAGAATGCTGCCTGGATTAGAGAGGGTGCAGAGGAGATTTACCAGGATGCTGTCTGGATTAGAGAGGGTGCAGAGGAGATTTACCAGGATGCTGCCTGAATTAGAGAGGGTGCAGAGGAGATTTACCAGGATGCTGACTGGAATAGAGAGGTTGCAGAGGAGATTTACCAGGATGCTGCCCGGATTAGAGAGGGTCCAGAGGAGATTTACCAGGATGCTGCCTGGATCAGAGAGGCTGCAGAGGAGATTTACCAGGATGCTGCCCGGATTAGAGAGGGTCCAGAGGAGATTTACCAGGATGCTGCCTGGATTAGAGAGGGTGCCGAGGAGATTTACCAGAATGCTGCCTGGATTAGAGAGGGTGCAGAGGAGATTTACCAGGATGCTGCCTGGATCAGAGAGGCTGCAGAGGAGATTTACCAGGATGCTGCCCGGATTAGAGAGGGTCCAGCGGAGATTTACCAGGATGCAGCCTTGATTAGAGAGCGTGCAGAGGAGATTTACCAGGATGCTAATTGGATTAGAGAGGGTGCAGAGGAGATTTACCAGGATGCTGCTGGATTAGAGAGGGTGCAGAGGAGATTTACCAGGATGCTGCCTGGATTAGAAAGGGTGCAGTGGAGAATTACCAGGATGCTGCCTGGATTAGAGTGGGTGCAGAGGAGAATTACCAGGATGCTGCCTGGATTAGAGAGGGTGCAGAGGAGATGGACCTGGATGCTGTCTGGATTAGAGAGGGTGCAGAGGAGATTTACCAGAATGCTGCCTGGATTAGAGAGGGTGCAGAGGAGATCTACCAGGATGCTGCCTTGATAAGAGAGGGTCAGGAGGAGAATTACCAGGATGCTGCCTGGATTAGAGAGGGTGCAGAGGAGATTGAAAAGGATGCAGCCTTGATTAGAGAGCGTGCAGAGGAGATTTACCAGGATGCTGCTTGGATTAGAGAGGGTGCAGAGGAGACTTACCAGGATGCTGCCTGGATTAGAGAGGGTGCAGAGGAGATTTACCAGGATGCTGCCTGGATTAGAGGGGGTGCAGAGGAGATTTACCAGGATGCTGCTTGGATTAGAGAGGGTGCAGAGGAGATTTACCAGGATGCTGTTGGATTAGAGAGGGTGCAGAGGAGATTTACCAGGATGCTGCCTGGATTAGAGAGGGTGCAGAGGAGATGTACCAGGATGCTGCCCGGATCAGAGAGGGTCCAGAGGAGATTGACCAGGATGCTGCCTGGATTAGAGTGGGTGCAGAGGAGAATTACCAGGATGCTGCCTGGATTAGAGAGGGTGCAGAGGAGATGGACCTGGATGCTGTCTGGATTAGAGAGGATACTGAGGAGATTTACCAGGATGCTGTCTGGATTAGAGTGGGTGCAGAGGAGATTTACCAGGATGTTGCCTGGATTAGAGAGGGTGCAGAGGAGATTGACCAGGATGCTGCCTGGATGACAGAGGGTCCAGAGGAGATTTACCAGGATGCTGCTGGATTAGAGAGGGTGCAGAGGAGATTTACCAACATGCTGCCTGGATTAGAGAGGGTGCAGAGGAGATTTACCAGGATGCTGCCTGGATTAGAGAGGGTGCAGAGGAGATTTACCAGGATGCTGCCCGGATTAGAGAGGGTCCAGAGGAGATTTACCAGGATGCTGCCTGGATCAGAGAGGCTGCAGAGGAGATTTACCAGGATGCTGCCCGGATTAGAGAGGGTCCAGAGGAGATTTACCAGGATGCTGCCTGGATTAGAGTGGGTGCAGAGGAGATTTACCAGAATGCTGCCTGGATTAGAGAGGGTGCAGAGGAGATTTACCAGGATGCTGTCTGGATTAGAGAGGGTGCAGAGGAGATTTACCAGGATGCTGCCTGAATTAGAGAGGGTGCAGAAAAGATCTACAAGGATGCTGCCTTGATAAGAGAGGGTGAGGAGGAGAATTACCAGGATGCTGCCTGGATTAGAGAGGGTGCAGAGGAGATTGAAAAGGATGCAGCCTTGATTAGAGAGCGTAGCAGAGGAGATTTACCAGGATGCTGCTGGATTAGAGAGGGTGCAGTGGAGATTTACAAGGATGCTGCCTGGATTAGAGAATGTGCAGAGGAGATTTACCAGGATGCTGCCTAGATTAGAGAGGGTGCAGAGGAGATTTACTAGGATGCTGCCTGGATTAGTGAGGGTGCAGAGGAGAATTACCAGAATGCTGCCTGGATTAGAGAGGGTGCAGAGGAGATCTACCAGGATGCTGCCTTGATAAGAGAGGGTGAGGAGGAGAATTACCAGGATGCTGCCTGGATTAGAGAGGGTGCAGAGGAGATTGAAAAGGATGCAGCCTTGATTAGAGAGCGTGCAGAGGAGATTTACCAGGATGCTGCTTGGATTAGAGAGGGTGCAGAGGAGACTTACCAGGATGCTGCCTGGATTAGAGAGGGTCCAGAGGAGATTTACCAGGATGCTGCCTGGATTAGAGAGGGTGCAGAGGAGATTTACCAGGATGCTGCTTGGATTAGAGAGGGTGCAGAGGAGATTTACCAGGATGCTGCCTGGATTAGAGAGGGTGCAGAGGAGATGGACCTGGATGCTGCCTGGATTAGAGAGGATACTGAGGAGATTTACCAGGATGCTGTCTGGATTAGAGAGGGTGCAGAGGAGATTTACCAGGATGTTGCCTGGATTAGAGAGGGTGCAGAGGAGATTTACCAGGATGCTGCCTGGATTGCAGAGGGTCCAGAGGAGATTTACCAGGATGCTGCTGGATTAGAGAGGGTGCAGAGGAGATTTACCAACATGCTGCCTGGATTAGAGAGGGTGCAGAGGAGATTTACAAGGATGCTGCCTGGATTAGAGAGGGTGCAGAGGAAATTTACCAGGATGCTGCCCGGATTAGAGAGGGTCCAGAGGAGATTTACCAGGATGCTGCCTGGATCAGAGAGGCTGCAGAGGAGATTTACCAGGATGCTGCCCGGATTAGAGAGGGTCCAGAGGAGATTTACCAGGATGCTGCCTGGATTAGAGTGGGTGCAGAGGAGATTTACCAGAATGCTGCCTGGATTAGAGAGGGTGCAGAGGAGATTTACCAGGATGCTGTCTGGATTAGAGAGGGTGCAGAGGAGATTTACCAGGATGCTGCCTGAATTAGAGAGGGTGCAGAGGAGATTTACCAGGATGCTGCCTGGATTAGAGAGGTTGCAGAGGAGATTTACCAGGATGCTGCCCGGATTAGAGAGGGTCCAGAGGAGATTTACCAGGATGCTGCCTGGATCAGAGAGGCTGCAGAGGAGATTTACCAGGATGCTGCCCGGATTAGAGAGGGTCCAGAGGAGATTTACCAGGATGCTGCCTGGATTAGAGAGGGTGCCGAGGAGATTTACCAGGATGCTGCCTTGATCAGAGAGGCTGCAGAGGAGATTTACCAGGATGCTGCCCGGATTAGAGAAGGTCCAGAGGAGATTTACCAGGATGCTGCCTGGATTAGAGAGGGTGCCGAGGAGATTTACCAGAATGCTGCCTGGATTAGAGAGGGTGCAGAGTAGATTTACCAGGATGCTGTCTGGATTAGAGAGGGTGCAGAGGAGATTTACCAGAATGCTGCCTGGATTAGAGAGTGTGCAGAGGAGATCTACCAGGATGCTGCCTTGATAAGAGAGGGTGAGGAGGAGAATTACCAGGATGCTGCCTGGATTAGAGAGGGTGCAGAGGAGATTGAAAAGGATGCAGCCTTGATTAGAGAGCGTGCAGTGGAGATTTACCAGGATGCTGATTGGATTAGAGAGGGTGCAGAGGAGATTTACCAGGATGCTGCTGGATTAGAGAGGGTGCAGAGGAGATTTACCAGGATGCTGCCTGGATTAGAAAGGGTGCAGAGGAGAATTACCAGGATGCTGCCTGGATTAGAGAGGGTGCTGAGGAGATTTACCAGGATGCTGCCCGGATCAGAGAGGGTCCAGAGGAGATTGACCAGGATGCTGCCTGGATTAGAGTGGGTGCAGAGGAGAATTACCAGGATGCTGCCTGGATTAGAGAGGGTGCAGAGGAGATGGACCTGGATGCTGTCTGGATTAGAGAGGGTGCAGAGGAGATTTACCAGAATGCTGCCTGGATTAGAGAGGGTGCAGAGGAGATCTACCAGGATGCTGCCCGGATCAGAGAGGGTCCAGAGGAGATTGACCAGGATGCTGCCTGGATTAGAGTGGGTGCAGAGGAGAATTACCAGGATGCTGCCTGGATCAGAGAGGGTGCAGAGGAGATGGACCTGGATGCTGTCTGGATAAGAGAGGGTGAGGAGGAGAATAACCAGGATGCTGCCTGGATTAGAGAGGGTGCAGAGGAGAATTACCAGAATGCTGCCTGGATTAGAGAGGGTGCAGAGGAGATCTACCAGGATGCTGCCTTGATAAGAGAGGGTGAGGAGGAGACTTACCAGGATGCTGCCTGGATTAGAGAGGGTGCAGAGGAGATTGAAAAGGATGCAGCCTTGATTAGAGAGCGTGCAGAGGAGATTTACCAGGATGCTGCTTGGATTAGAGAGGCTGCAGAGGAGACTTACCAGGATGCTGCCTGGATTAGAGAGGGTGCAGAGGAGATTTACCAGGATGCTGCCTGGATTAGAGAGGGTGCAGAGGAGATTTACCAGGATGCTGCTTGGATTAGAGAGGGTGCAGAGGAGATTTACCAGGATGCTGTTGGATTAGAGAGGGTGCAGAGGAGATTTACCAGGATGCTGCCTGGATTAGAAAGGGTGCAGAGGAGAATTACCAGGATGCTGCCTGGATTAGAGAGGGTGCAGAGGAGATTTACCAGGATGCTGCCCGGATCAGAGAGGGTCCAGAGAAGATTGACCAGGATGCTGCCTGGATTAGAGTGGGTGCAGAGGAGAATTACCAGGATGCTGCCTGGATTAGAGAGGGTGCAGAGGAGATGGACCTGGATGCTGCCTGGATTAGAGAGGATACTGAGGAGATTTACCAGGATGCTGTCTGGATTAGAGAGGGTGCAGAGGAGATTTACCAGGATGTTGCCTGGATTAGAGAGGGTGCAGAGGAGATTTACCAGGATGCTGCCTGGATTACAGAGGGTCCAGAGGAGATTTACCAGGATGCTGCTGGATTAGAGAGGGTGCAGAGGAGATTTACCAACATGCTGCCTGGATTAGAGAGGGTCCAGAGGAGATTTACCAGGATGCTGCCTGGATCAGAGAGGGTGCAGAGGAGATTTACCAGGATGCTGCCCGGATTAGAGAGGGTCCAGAGGAGATTTACCAGGATGCTGCCTGGATCAGAGTGGGTGCAGAGGAGATTTACCAGAATGCTGCCCGGATTAGAGAGGGTCCAGAGGAGATTTACCAGGATGCTGCCTGGATTAGAGAGGTTTCAGAGGAGATTTACCAGGATGCTGCCCGGATTAGAGAGGGTCCAGAGGAGATTTACCAGGATGCTGCCTGGATCAGAGAGGCTGCAGAGGAGATTTACCAGGATGCTGCCCGGATTAGAGAGGGTCCAGAGGAGATTTACCAGGATGCTGCCTGGATTAGAGAGGGTCCCGAGGAGATTTACCAGAATGCTGCCTGGATTAGAGAGGGTGCAGAGGAGATTTACCAGGATGCTGCCTGGATCAGAGAGGCTGCAGAGGAGATTTACCAGGATGCTGCCCGGATTAGAGAGGGTCCAGAGGAGATTTACCAGGATGCTGCCTGGATTAGAGAGGGTACCGAGGAGATTTACCAGAATGCTGCCTGGATTAGAGAGGGTGCAGAGGAGATTTACCAGGATGCTGTCTGGATTAGAGAGGGTGCAGAGGAGATTTACCAGAATGCTGCCTGGATTAGAGAGGGTGCAGAGGAGATCTACCAGGATGCTGCCTTGATAAGAGAGGGTGAGGAGGAGAATTACCAGGATGCTGCCTGGATTAGAGAGGGTGCAGAGGAGAATGAAAAGGATGCAGCCTTGATTAGAGAGCGTGCAGAGGAGATTTACCAGGATGCTGATTGGATTAGAGAGGGTGCAGTGGAGATTTTCCAGGATGCAGCTGGATTAGAGAGGGTGCAGAGGAGATTTACCAGGATGCTGCCTGGATTAGAAAGGGTGCAGAGGAGAATTACCAGGATGCTGCCTGGATTAGAGAGGGTGCAGAGGAGATTTACCAGGATGCTGCCCGGATCAGAGAGGGTCCAGAGGAGATTGACCAGGATGCTGCCTGGATTGGAGTGGGTGCAGAGGAGAATTACCAGGATGCTGCCTGGATTAGAGAGGGTGCAGAGGAGATGGACCTGGATGCTGTCTGGATTAGAGAGGGTGCAGAGGAGATTTACCAGAATGCTGCCTGGATTAGAGAGGGTGCAGAGGAGATCTACCAGGATGCTGCCCGGATCAGAGAGGGTCCAGAGGAGATTGACCAGGATGCTGCCTGGATTAGAGTGGGTGCACAGGAGAATTACCAGGATGCTGCCTGGATCAGAGAGGGTGCAGAGGTGATGGACCTGGATGCTGTCTGGATAAGAGAGGGTGAGGAGGAGAATTACCAGGATGCTGCCTGGATTAGAGAGGGTGCAGAGGAGATTTACCAGGATGCTGCCTGGATCAGAGAGGCTGCAGAGGAGATTTACCAGGATGCTGCCCGGATTAGAGAGGGTCCAGAGGAGATTTACCAGGATGCTGCCTGGATTAGAGAGGGTACCGAGGAGATTTACCAGAATGCTGCCTGGATTAGAAAGGGTGCAGAGGAGAATTACCAGGATGCTGCCTGGATTAGAGAGGGTGCAGAGGAGATTTACCAGGATGCTGCCCGGATCAGAGAGGGTCCAGAGGAGATTGACCAGGATGCTGCCTGGATTGTAGTGGGTGCAGAGTAGAATTACCAGGTTGCTGCCTGGATTAGAGAGGGTGCAGAGGAGATGGACCTGGATGCTGTCTGGATTAGAGAGGGTGCAGAGGAGATTTACCAGAATGCTGCCTGGATTAGAGAGGGTGCAGAGGAGATCTACCAGGATGCTGTCTGGATTAGAGAGGGTGCAGAGGAGATTTACCAGGATGTTGCCTGGATTAGAGAGGGTGCAGAGGAGATTTACCAGGATGCTGCCTGGATTACAGAGGGTCCAGAGGAGATCTACCAGGATGCTGTCTGGATCAGAGAGGGTGCAGAGGAGATGGACCTGGATGCTGTCTGGATAAGAGAGGGTGAGGAGGAGAATGACCAGGATGGTGCCTGGATTAGAGAGGGTGCAGAGGAGATTGAAAAGGATGCAGCCTTGATTAGAGAGCGTGCAGAGGAGATTTACCAGGATGCTGCTTGGATTAGAGAGGGTCCAGAGGAGATTGACCAGGATGCTGCCTGGATTAGAGTGGGTGCACAGGAGAATTACCAGGATGCTGCCTGGATCAGAGAGGGTGCAGAGGTGATGGACCTGGATGCTGTCTGGATAAGAGAGGGTGAGGAGGAGAATTACCAGGATGCTGCCTGGATTAGAGAGGGTGCAGAGGAGATTTACCAGGATGCTGCCTGGATCAGAGAGGCTGCAGAGGAGATTTACCAGGATGCTGCCCGGATTAGAGAGGGTCCAGAGGAGATTTACCAGGATGCTGCCTGGATTAGAGAGGGTACCGAGGAGATTTACCAGAATGCTGCCTGGATTAGAGAGGGTGCAGAGGAGATTTACCAGGATGCTGTCTGGATTAGAGAGGGTGCAGAGGAGATTTACCAGAATGCTGCCTGGATTAGAGAGGGTGCAGAGGAGATCTACCAGGATGCTGCCTTGATAAGAGAGGGTGAGGAGGAGAATTACCAGGATGCTGCCTGGATTAGAGAGGGTGCAGAGGAGATTGAAAAGGATGCAGCCTTGATTAGAGAGCGTGCAGAGGAGATTTACCAGGATGCTGATTGGATTAGAGAGGGTGCAGAGGAGATTTACCAGAATGCTGCCTGGATTACAGAGGGTCCAGAGGAGATCTACCAGGATGCTGTCTGGATCAGAGAGGGTGCAGAGGAGATGGACCTGGATGCTGTCTGGATAAGAGAGGGTGAGGAGGAGAATGACCAGGATGCTGCCTGGATTAGAGAGGGTGCAGAGGAGATTGAAAAGGATGCAGCCTTGATTAGAGAGTGTGCAGAGGAGATTTACCAGGATGCTGCTTGGATTAGAGAGGGTCCAGAGGAGATTGACCAGGATGCTGCCTGGATTAGAGTGGGTGCACAGGAGAATTACCAGAATGCTGCCTGGATCAGAGAGGGTGCAGAGGAGATGGACCTGGATGCTGTCTGGATAAGAGAGGGTGAGGAGGAGAATTACTAGGATGCTGCCTGGATTAGAGAGGGTGCAGAGGAGATTGAAAAGGATGCAGCCTTGATTAGAGAGCGTGCAGAGGAGATTTACCAGGATGCTGCTTGGATTAGAGAGGGTGCAGAGGAGACTTACCAGGATGCTGCCTGGATTAGAGAGGGTGCAGAGGAGATTTACCAGGATGCTGCCTGGATTAGAGAGGGTGCAGAGGAGATTTACCAGGATGCTGCTTGGATTAGAGAGGGTGCAGAGGAGATTTACCAGGATGCTGTTGGATTAGAGAGGGTGCAGAGGAGATTTACCAGGATGCTGCCTGGATTAGAAAGGGTGCAGAGGAGAATTATCAGGATGCTGCCTGGATTAGAGAGGGTGCAGAGGAGATTTACCAGGATGCTGCCCGGATCAGAGAGGGTCCAGAGGAGATTGACCAGGATGCTGCCTGGATTAGAGTGGGTGCAGAGGAGAATTACCAGGATGCTGCCTGGATTAGAGAGGGTGCAGAGGAGATGGACCTGGATGCTGCCTGGATTAGAGAGGATACTGAGGAGATTTACCAGGATGCTGTCTGGATTAGAGAGGGTGCAGAGGAGATTTACCAGGATGTTGCCTGGATTAGAGAGGGTGCAGAGGAGATTTACCAGGATGCTGCCTGGATTACAGAGGGTCCAGAGGAGATTTACCAGGATGCTGCTGGATTAGAGAGGGTGCAGAGGAGATTTACCAACATGCTGCCTGGATTAGAGAGGGAGCAGAGGAGATTTACCAGGATGCTGCCTGGATTAGAGAGGGTGCAGAGGAGATTTACCAGGATGCTGCCCGGATTAGAGAGGGTCCAGAGGAGATTTACCAGGATGCTGCCTGGATCAGAGAGGCTGCGGAGGAGATTTACCAGGATGCTGCCCGGATTAGAGAGGGTCCAGAGGAGATTTACCAGGATGTTGCCTGGATTAGAGTGGGTGCAGAGGAGATTTACCAGAATGCTGCCTGGATTAGAGAGGGTGCAGAGGAGATTTACCAGGATGCTGTCTGGATTAGAGAGGGTGCAGAGGAGATTTACCAGGATGCTGCCTGAATTAGAGAGGGTGCAGAGGAGATTTACCAGGATGCTGCCTGGATTAGAGAGGTTGCAGAGGAGATTTACCAGGATGCTGCCCGGATTAGAGAGGGTCCAGAGGAGATTTACCAGGATGCTGCCTGGATCAGAGAGGCTGCAGAGGAGATTTACCAGGATGCTGCCCGGATTAGAGAGGGTCCAGAGGAGATTTACCAGGATGCTGCCTGGATTAGAGAGGGTGCCGAGGAGATTTACCAGAATGCTGCCTGGATTAGAGAGGGTGCAGAGGAGATTTACCAGGATGCTGCCTGGATCAGAGAGGCTGCAGAGGAGATTTACCAGGATGCTGCCCGGATTAGAGAGGGTCCAGAGGAGATTTACCAGGATGCTGCCTGGATTAGAGAGGGTGCCGAGGAGATTTACCAGAATGCTGCCTGGATTAGAGAGGGTGCAGAGGAGATTTACCAGGATGCTGTCTGGATTAGAGAGGGTGCAGAGGAGATTTACCAGAATGCTGCCTGGATTAGAGAGGGTGCAGAGGAGATCTACCAGGATGCTGCCTTGATAAGAGAGGGTGAGGAGGAGAATTACCAGGATGCTGCCTGGATTAGAGAGGGTGCAGAGGAGATTGAAAAGGATGCAGCCTTGATTAGAGAGCGTGCAGAGGAGATTTACCAGGATGCTGATTGGATTAGAGAGGGTGCAGAGGAGATTTACCAGGATGCTGCTGGATTAGAGAGGGTGCAGAGGAGATTTACCAGGATGCTGCCTGGATTAGAAAGGGTGCAGAGGAGAATTACCAGGATGCTGCCTGGATTAGAGAGGGTGCTGAGGAGATTTACCAGGATGCTGCCCGGTTCAGAGAGGGTCCAGAGGAGATTTACCAGGATGCTGCCTGGATTAGAGTGGGTGCAGAGGAGAATTACCAGGATGCTGCCTGGATTAGAGAGGGTGCAGAGGAGATGGACCTGGATGCTGTCTGGATTAGAGAGGGTGCAGAGGGGATTTACCAGAATGCTGCCTGGATTAGAGAGGGTGCAGAGGAGATCTACCAGGATGCTGCCCGGATCAGAGAGGGTCCAGAGGAGATTGACCAGGATGCTGACTGGATTAGAGTGGGTGCAGAGGAGAATTACCAGGATGCTGCCTGGATCAGAGAGGGTGCAGAGGAGATGGACATGGATGCTGTCTGGATAAGAGAGGGTGAGGAGGAGAATAACCAGGATGCTGCCTGGATTAGAGAGGGTGCAGAGGAGAATTACCAGAATGCTGCCTGGATTAGAGAGGGTGCAGAGGAGATCTACCAGGATGCTGCCTTGATAAGAGAGGGTGAGGAGGAGACTTACCAGGATGCTGCCTGGATTAGAGAGGGTGCAGAGGAGATTGAAAAGGATGCAGCCTTGATTAGAGAGCGTGCAGAGGAGATTTACCAGGATGCTGCTTGGATTAGAGAGGCTGCAGAGGAGACTTACCAGGATGCTGCCTGGATTAGAGAGGGTGCAGAGGAGATTTACCAGGATGCTGCCTGGATTAGAGAGGGTGCAGAGGAGATTTACCAGGATGCTGCTTGGATTAGAGAGGGTGCAGAGGAGATTTACCAGGATGCTGTTGGATTAGAGAGGGTGCAGAGGAGATTTACCAGGATGCTGCCTGGATTAGAAAGGGTGCAGAGGAGAATTACCAGGATGCTGCCTGGATTAGAGAGGGTGGAGAGGAGATTTACCAGGATGCTGCCCGGATCACAGAGGGTCCAGAGGAGATTGACCAGGATGCTGCCTGGATTAGAGTGGGTGCAGAGGAGAATTACCAGGATGCTGCCTGGATTAGAGAGGGTGCAGAGGAGATGGACCTGGATGCTGCCTGGATTAGAGAGGATACTGAGGAGATTTACCAGGATGCTGTCTGGATTAGAGAGGGTGCAGAGGAGATTTACCAGGATGTTGCCTGGATTAGAGAGGGTGCAGAGGAGATTTACCAGGATGCTGCCTGGATTACAGAGGGTCCAGAGGAGATTTACCAGGATGCTGCTGGATTAGAGAGGGTGCAGAGGAGATTTACCAACATGCTGCCTGGATTAGAGAGGGTCCAGAGGAGATTTACCAGGATGCTGCCTGGATCAGAGAGGGTGCAGAGGAGATTTACCAGGATGCTGCCCGGATTAGAGAGGGTCCAGAGGAGATTTACCAGGATGCTGCCTGGATCAGAGTGGGTGCAGAGGAGATTTACCAGAATGCTGCCCGGATTAGAGAGGGTCCAGAGGAGATTTACCAGGATGCTGCCTGGATTAGAGAGGTTTCAGAGGAGATTTACCAGGATGCTGCCCGGATTAGAGAGGGTCCAGAGGAGATTTACCAGGATGCTGCCTGGATCAGAGAGGCTGCAGAGGAGATTTACCAGGATGCTGCCCGGATTAGAGAGGGTCCAGAGGAGATTTACCAGGATGCTGCCTGGATTAGAGAGGGTGCCGAGGAGATTTACCAGAATGCTGCCTGGATTAGAGAGGGTGCAGAGGAGATTTACCAGGATGCTGTCTGGATTAGAGAGGGTGCAGAGGAGATTTACCAGAATGCTGCCTGGATTAGAGAGGGTGCAGAGGAGATCTACCAGGATGCTGCCTTGATAAGAGAGGGTGAGGAGGAGAATTACCAGGATGCTGCCTGGATTAGAGAGGGTGCAGAGGAGATTGAAAAGGATGCAGCCTTGATTAGAGAGCGTGCAGAGGAGATTTACCAGGATGCTGATTGGATTAGAGAGGGTGCAGAGGAGATTTACCAGGATGCTGCTGGATTAGAGAGGGTGCAGAGGAGATTTACCAGGATGCTGCCTGGATTAGAAAGGGTGCAGAGGAGAATTACCAGGATGCTGCCTGGATTAGAGAGGGTGCTGAGGAGATTTACCAGGATGCTGCCCGGATCAGAGAGGGTCCAGAGGAGATTGACCAGGATGCTGCCTGGATTAGAGTGGGTGCAGAGGAGAATTACCAGGATGCTGCCTGGATTAGAGAGGGTGCAGAGGAGAATTACCAGAATGCTGCCTGGATTAGAGAGGGTGCAGAGGAGATCTACCAGGATGCTGCCTTGATAAGAGAGGGTGAGGAGGAGACTTACCAGGATGCTGCCTGGATTAGAGAGGGTGCAGAGGAGATTGAAAAGGATGCAGCCTTGATTAGAGAGCGTGCAGAGGAGATTTACCAGGATGCTGCTTGGATTAGAGAGGCTGCAGAGGAGACTTACCAGGATGCTGCCTGGATTAGAGAGGGTGCAGAGGAGATTTACCAGGATGCTGCCTGGATTAGAGAGGGTGCAGAGGAGATTTACCAGGATGCTGCTTGGATTAGAGAGGGTGCAGAGGAGATTTACCAGGATGCTGTTGGATTAGAGAGGGTGCAGAGGAGATTTACCAGGATGCTGCCTGGATTAGAAAGGGTGCAGAGGAGAATTACCAGGATGCTGCCTGGATTAGAGAGGGTGGAGAGGAGATTTACCAGGATGCTGCCCGGATCACAGAGGGTCCAGAGGAGATTGACCAGGATGCTGCCTGGATTAGAGTGGGTGCAGAGGAGAATTACCAGGATGCTGCCTGGATTAGAGAGGGTGCAGAGGAGATGGACCTGGATGCTGCCTGGATTAGAGAGGATACTGAGGAGATTTACCAGGATGCTGTCTGGATTAGAGAGGGTGCAGAGGAGATTTACCAGGATGTTGCCTGGATTAGAGAGGGTGCAGAGGAGATTTACCAGGATGCTGCCTGGATTACAGAGGGTCCAGAGGAGATTTACCAGGATGCTGCTGGATTAGAGAGGGTGCAGAGGAGATTTACCAACATGCTGCCTGGATTAGAGAGGGTCCAGAGGAGATTTACCAGGATGCTGCCTGGATCAGAGAGGGTGCAGAGGAGATTTACCAGGATGCTGCCCGGATTAGAGAGGGTCCAGAGGAGATTTACCAGGATGCTGCCTGGATCAGAGTGGGTGCAGAGGAGATTTACCAGAATGCTGCCCGGATTAGAGAGGGTCCAGAGGAGATTTACCAGGATGCTGCCTGGATTAGAGAGGTTTCAGAGGAGATTTACCAGGATGCTGCCCGGATTAGAGAGGGTCCAGAGGAGATTTACCAGGATGCTGCCTGGATCAGAGAGGCTGCAGAGGAGATTTACCAGGATGCTGCCCGGATTAGAGAGGGTCCAGAGGAGATTTACCAGGATGCTGCCTGGATTAGAGAGGGTGCCGAGGAGATTTACCAGAATGCTGCCTGGATTAGAGAGGGTGCAGAGGAGATTTACCAGGATGCTGTCTGGATTAGAGAGGGTGCAGAGGAGATTTACCAGAATGCTGTCTGGATTAGAGAGGGTGCAGAGGAGATCTACCAGGATGCTGCCTTGATAAGAGAGGGTGAGGAGGAGAATTACCAGGATGCTGCCTGGATTAGAGAGGGTGCAGAGGAGATTGAAAAGGATGCAGCCTTGATTAGAGAGCGTGCAGAGGAGATTTACCAGGATGCTGATTGGATTAGAGAGGGTGCAGAGGAGATTTACCAGGATGCTGCTGGATTAGAGAGGGTGCAGAGGAGATTTACCAGGATGCTGCCTGGATTAGAAAGGGTGCAGAGGAGAATTACCAGGATGCTGCCTGGATTAGAGAGGGTGCTGAGGAGATTTACCAGGATGCTGCCCGGATCAGAGAGGGTCCAGAGGAGATTGACCAGGATGCTGCCTGGATTAGAGTGGGTGCAGAGGAGAATTACCAGGATGCTGCCTGGATTAGAGAGGGTGCAGAGGAGATGGACCTGGATGCTGTCTGGATTAGAGAGGGTGCAGAGGAGATTTACCAGAATGCTGCCTGGATTAGAGAGGGTGCAGAGGAGATCTACCAGGATGCTGCCCGGATCAGAGAGGGTCCAGAGGAGATTGACCAAGATGCTGACTGGATTAGAGTGGGTGCAGAGGAGAATTACCAGGATGCTGCCTGGATCAGAGAGGGTGCAGAGGAGATGGACCTGGATGCTGTCTGGATAAGAGAGGGTGAGGAGGAGAATAACCAGGATGCTGCCTGGATTAGAGAGGGTGCAGAGGAGAATTACCAGAATGCTGCCTGGATTAGAGAGGGTGCAGAGGAGATCTACCAGGATGCTGCCTTGATAAGAGAGGGTGAGGAGGAGACTTACCAGGATGCTGCCTGGATTAGAGAGGGTGCAGAGGAGATTGAAAAGGATGCAGCCTTGATTAGAGAGCGTGCAGAGGAGATTTACCAGGATGCTGCCCGGATTAGAGAGGGTCCAGAGGAGATTTACCAGGATGTTGCCTGGATTAGAGTGGGTGCAGAGGAGATTTACCAGAATGCTGCCTGGATTAGAGAGGGTGCAGAGGAGATTTACCAGGATGCTGCCTGGATTAGAGAGGGTGCAGAGGAGATTTACCAGGATGCTGCTTGGATTAGAGAGGGTGCAGAGGAGATTTACCAGGATGCTGTTGGATTAGAGAGGTTGCAGAGGAGATTTACCAGGATGCTGCCTGGATTAGAAAGGGTGCAGAGGAGAATTACCAGGATGCTGCCTGGATTAGAGAGGGTGCAGTGGAGATTTACCAGGATGCTGCCCGGATCAGAGAGGGTCCAGAGGAGATTGACTAGGATGCTGCCTGGATTAGAGTGGGTGCAGAGGAGAATTACCAGGATGCTGCCTGGATTAGAGAGGGTGCAGAGGAGATGGACCTGGATGCTGCCTGGATTAGAGAGGATACTGAGGAGATTTACCACGATGCTGTCTGGATTAGAGAGGGTGCAGAGGAGATTTACCAGGATGTTGCCTGGATTAGAGAGGGTGCAGAGGAGATTTACCAGGATGCTGCCTGGATTACAGAGGGTCCAGAGGAGATTTACCAGGATGCTGCTGGATTAGAGAGGGTGCAGAGGAGATTTACCAACATGCTGCCTGGATTAGAGAGGGTCCAGAGGAGATTTACCAGGATGCTGCCTGGATCAGAGAGGGTGCAGAGGAGATTTACCAGGATGCTGCCCGGATTAGAGAGGGTCCAGAGGAGATTTACCAGGATGCTGCCTGGATCAGAGTGGGTGCAGAGGAGATTTACCAGAATGCTGCCCGGATTAGAGAGGGTCCAGAGGAGATTTACCAGGATGCTGCCTGGATCAGAGAGAGGTTTCAGAGGAGATTTACCAGGATGCTGCCCGGATTAGAGAGGGTCCAGAGGAGATTTACCAGGATGCTGCCTGGATCAGAGAGGCTGCAGAGGAGATTTACCAGGATGCTGCCCGGATTAGAGAGGGTCCAGAGGAGATTTACCAGGATGCTGCCTGGATTAGAGAGGGTGCCGAGGAGATTTACCAGAATGCTGCCTGGATTAGAGAGGGTGCAGAGGAGATTTACCAGGATGCTGCCTGGATCAGAGAGGCTGCAGAGGAGATTTACCAGGATGCTGCCCGGATTAGAGAGGGTCCAGAGGAGATTTACCAGGATGCTGCCTGGATTAGAGAGGGTACCGAGGAGATTTACCAGAATGCTGCCTGGATTAGAGAGGGTGCAGAGGAGATTTACCAGGATGCTGTCTGGATTAGAGAGGGTGCAGAGGAGATTTACCAGAATGCTGCCTGGATTAGAGAGGGTGCAGAGGAGATCTACCAGGATGCTGCCTTGATAAGAGAGGGTGAGGAGGAGAATTACCAGGATGCTGCCTGGATTAGAGAGGGTGCAGAGGAGAATGAAAAGGATGCAGCCTTGATTAGAGAGCGTGCAGAGGAGATTTACCAGGATGCTGATTGGATTAGAGAGGGTGCAGAGGAGATTTACCAGGATGCTGCTGGATTAGAGAGGGTGCAGAGGAGATTTACCAGGATGCTGCCTGGATTAGAAAGGGTGCAGAGGAGAATTACCAGGATGCTGCCTGGATTAGAGAGGGTGCAGAGGAGATTTACCAGGATGCTGCCCGGATCAGAGAGGGTCCAGAGGAGATTGACCAGGATGCTGCCTGGATTGGAGTGGGTGCAGAGGAGAATTACCAGGATGCTGCCTGGATTAGAGAGGGTGCAGAGGAGATGGACCTGGATGCTGTCTGGATTAGAGAGGTTGCAGAGGAGATTTACCAGAATGCTGCCTGGATTAGAGAGGGTGCAGAGGAGATCTACCAGGATGCTGCCTTGATAAGAGAGGGTGAGGAGGAGAATTACCAGGATGCTGCCTGGATTAGAGAGGGTGCAGAGGAGAATGAAAAGGATGCAGCCTTGATTAGAGAGCGTGCAGAGGAGATTTACCAGGATGCTGATTGGATTAGAGAGGGTGCAGAGGAGATTTACCAGAATGCTGCCCGGATTAGAGAGGGTCCAGAGGAGATTTACCAGGATGCTGCCTGGATTAGAGAGGTTTCAGAGGAGATTTACCAGGATGCTGCCCGGATTAGAGAGGGTCCAGAGGAGATTGACCAGGATGCTGCCTGGATTAGAGTGGGTGCACAGGAGAATTACCAGAATGCTGCCTGGATCAGAGAGGGTGCAGAGGAGATGGACCTGGATGCTGTCTGGATAAGAGAGGGTGAGGAGGAGAATTACTAGGATGCTGCCTGGATTAGAGAGGGTGCAGAGGAGATTGAAAAGGATGCAGCCTTGATTAGAGAGCGTGCAGAGGAGATTTACCAGGATGCTGCTTGGATTAGAGAGGGTGCAGAGGAGACTTACCAGGATGCTGCCTGGATTAGAGAGGGTGCAGAGGAGATTTACCAGGATGCTGCCTGGATTAGAGAGGGTGCAGAGGAGATTTACCAGGATGCTGCTTGGATTAGAGAGGGTGCAGAGGAGATTTACCAGGATGCTGTTGGATTAGAGAGGGTGCAGAGGAGATTTACCAGGATGCTGCCTGGATTAGAAAGGGTGCAGAGGAGAATTATCAGGATGCTGCCTGGATTAGAGAGGGTGCAGAGGAGATTTACCAGGATGCTGCCCGGATCAGAGAGGGTCCAGAGGAGATTGACCAGGATGCTGCCTGGATTAGAGTGGGTGCAGAGGAGAATTACCAGGATGCTGCCTGGATTAGAGAGGGTGCAGAGGAGATGGACCTGGATGCTGCCTGGATTAGAGAGGATACTGAGGAGATTTACCAGGATGCTGTCTGGATTAGAGAGGGTGCAGAGGAGATTTACCAGGATGTTGCCTGGATTAGAGAGGGTGCAGAGGAGATTTACCAGGATGCTGCCTGGATTACAGAGGGTCCAGAGGAGATTTACCAGGATGCTGCTGGATTAGAGAGGGTGCAGAGGAGATTTACCAACATGCTGCCTGGATTAGAGAGGGAGCAGAGGAGATTTACCAGGATGCTGCCTGGATTAGAGAGGGTGCAGAGGAGATTTACCAGGATGCTGCCCGGATTAGAGAGGGTCCAGAGGAGATTTACCAGGATGCTGCCTGGATCAGAGAGTCTGCGGAGGAGATTTACCAGGATGCTGCCCGGATTAGAGAGGGTCCAGAGGAGATTTACCAGGATGTTGCCTGGATTAGAGTGGGTGCAGAGGAGATTTACCAGAATGCTGCCTGGATTAGAGAGGGTGCAGAGGAGATTTACCAGGATGCTGTCTGGATTAGAGAGGGTGCAGAGGAGATTTACCAGGATGCTGCCTGAATTAGAGAGGGTGCAGAGGAGATTTACCAGGATGCTGCCTGGATTAGAGAGGTTGCAGAGGAGATTTACCAGGATGCTGCCCGGATTAGAGAGGGTCCAGAGGAGATTTACCAGGATGCTGCCTGGATCAGAGAGGCTGCAGAGGAGATTTACCAGGATGCTGCCCGGATTAGAGAGGGTCCAGAGGAGATTTACCAGGATGCTGCCTGGATTAGAGAGGGTGCCGAGGAGATTTACCAGAATGCTGCCTGGATTAGAGAGGGTGCAGAGGAGATTTACCAGGATGCTGCCTGGATCAGAGAGGCTGCAGAGGAGATTTACCAGGATGCTGCCCGGATTAGAGAGGGTCCAGAGGAGATTTACCAGGATGCTGCCTGGATTAGAGAGGGTGCCGAGGAGATTTACCAGAATGCTGCCTGGATTAGAGAGGGTGCAGAGGAGATTTACCAGGATGCTGTCTGGATTAGAGAGGGTGCAGAGGAGATTTACCAGAATGCTGCCTGGATTAGAGAGGGTGCAGAGGAGATCTACCAGGATGCTGCCTTGATAAGAGAGGGTGAGGAGGAGAATTACCAGGATGCTGCCTGGATTAGAGAGGGTGCAGAGAAGATTGAAAAGGATGCAGCCTTGATTAGAGAGCGTGCAGAGGAGATTTACCAGGATGCTGATTGGATTAGAGAGGGTGCAGAGGAGATTTACCAGGATGCTGCTGGATTAGAGAGGGTGCAGAGGAGATTTACCAGGATGCTGCCTGGATTAGAAAGGGTGCAGAGGAGAATTACCAGGATGCTGCCTGGATTAGAGAGGGTGCTGAGGAGATTTACCAGGATGCTGCCCGGTTCAGAGAGGGTCCAGAGGAGATTGACCAGGATGCTGCCTGGATTAGAGTGGGTGCAGAGGAGAATTACCAGGATGCTGCCTGGATTAGAGAGGGTGCAGAGGAGATGGACCTGGATGCTGTCTGGATTAGAGAGGGTGCAGAGGGGATTTACCAGAATGCTGCCTGGATTAGAGAGGGTGCAGAGGAGATCTACCAGGATGCTGCCCGGATCAGAGAGGGTCCAGAGGAGATTGACCAGGATGCTGACTGGATTAGAGTGGGTGCAGAGGAGAATTACCAGGATGCTGCCTGGATCAGAGAGGGTGCAGAGGAGATGGTCATGGATGCTGTCTGGATAAGAGAGGGTGAGGAGGAGAATAACCAGGATGCTGCCTGGATTAGAGAGGGTGCAGAGGAGAATTACCAGAATGCTGCCTGGATTAGAGAGGGTGCAGAGGAGATCTACCAGGATGCTGCCTTGATAAGAGAGGGTGAGGAGGAGACTTACCAGGATGCTGCCTGGATTAGAGAGGGTGCAGAGGAGATTGAAAAGGATGCAGCCTTGATTAGAGAGCGTGCAGAGGAGATTTACCAGGATGCTGCTTGGATTAGAGAGGCTGCAGAGGAGACTTACCAGGATGCTGCCTGGATTAGAGAGGGTGCAGAGGAGATTTACCAGGATGCTGCCTGGATTAGAGAGGGTGCAGAGGAGATTTACCAGGATGCTGCTTGGATTAGAGAGGGTGCAGAGGAGATTTACCAGGATGCTGTTGGATTAGAGAGGGTGCAGAGGAGATTTACCAGGATGCTGCCTGGATTAGAAAGGGTGCAGAGGAGAATTACCAGGATGCTGCCTGGATTAGAGAGGGTGGAGAGGAGATTTACCAGGATGCTGCCCGGATCACAGAGGGTCCAGAGGAGATTGACCAGGATGCTGCCTGGATTAGAGTGGGTGCAGAGGAGAATTACCAGGATGCTGCCTGGATTAGAGAGGGTGCAGAGGAGATGGACCTGGATGCTGCCTGGATTAGAGAGGATACTGAGGAGATTTACCAGGATGCTGTCTGGATTAGAGAGGGTGCAGAGGAGATTTACCAGGATGTTGCCTGGATTAGAGAGGGTGCAGAGGAGATTTACCAGGATGCTGCCTGGATTACAGAGGGTCCAGAGGAGATTTACCAGGATGCTGCTGGATTAGAGAGGGTGCAGAGGAGATTTACCAACATGCTGCCTGGATTAGAGAGGGTCCAGAGGAGATTTACCAGGATGCTGCCTGGATCAGAGAGGGTGCAGAGGAGATTTACCAGGATGCTGCCCGGATTAGAGAGGGTCCAGAGGAGATTTACCAGGATGCTGCCTGGATCAGAGTGGGTGCAGAGGAGATTTACCAGAATGCTGCCCGGATTAGAGAGGGTCCAGAGGAGATTTACCAGGATGCTGCCTGGATTAGAGAGGTTTCAGAGGAGATTTACCAGGATGCTGCCCGGATTAGAGAGGGTCCAGAGGAGATTTACCAGGATGCTGCCTGGATCAGAGAGGCTGCAGAGGAGATTTACCAGGATGCTGCCCGGATTAGAGAGGGTCCAGAGGAGATTTACCAGGATGCTGCCTGGATTAGAGAGGGTGCCGAGGAGATTTACCAGAATGCTGCCTGGATTAGAGAGGGTGCAGAGGAGATTTACCAGGATGCTGTCTGGATTAGAGAGGGTGCAGAGGAGATTTACCAGAATGCTGCCTGGATTAGAGAGGGTGCAGAGGAGATCTACCAGGATGCTGCCTTGATAAGAGAGGGTGAGGAGGAGAATTACCAGAATGCTGCCTGGATTAGAGAGGGTGCAGAGGAGATTGAAAAGGATGCAGCCTTGATTAGAGAGCGTGCAGAGGAGATTTACCAGGATGCTGATTGGATTAGAGAGGGTGCAGAGGAGATTTACCAGGATGCTGCTGGATTAGAGAGGGTGCAGAGGAGATTTACCAGGATGCTGCCTGGATTAGAAAGGGTGCAGAGGAGAATTACCAGGATGCTGCCTGGATTAGAGAGGGTGCTGAGGAGATTTACCAGGATGCTGCCCGGATCAGAGAGGGTCCAGAGGAGATTGACCAGGATGCTGCCTGGATTAGAGTGGGTGCAGAGGAGAATTACCAGGATGCTGCCTGGATTAGAGAGGGTGCAGAGGAGATGGACCTGGATGCTGTCTGGATTAGTGAGGGTGCAGAGGAGATTTACCAGAATGCTGCCTGGATTAGAGAGGGTGCAGAGGAGATCTACCAGGATGCTGCCCGGATCAGAGAGGGTCCAGAGGAGATTGACCAGGATGCTGACTGGATTAGAGTGGGTGCAGAGGAGAATTACCAGGATGCTGCCTGGATCAGAGAGGGTGCAGAGGAGATGGACCTGGATGCTGTCTGGATAAGAGAGGGTGAGGAGGAGAATAACCAGGATGCTGCCTGGATTAGAGAGGGTGCAGAGGAGAATTACCAGAATGCTGCCTGGATTAGAGAGGGTGCAGAGGAGATCTACCAGGATGCTGCCTTGATAAGAGAGGGTGAGGAGGAGACTTACCAGGATGCTGCCTGGATTAGAGAGGGTGCAGAGGAGATTGAAAAGGATGCAGCCTTGATTAGAGAGCGTGCAGAGGAGATTTACCAGGATGCTGCCCGGATTAGAGAGGGTCCAGAGGAGATTTACCAGGATGTTGCCTGGATTAGAGTGGGTGCAGAGGAGATTTACCAGAATGCTGCCTGGATTAGAGAGGGTGCAGAGGAGATTTACCAGGATGCTGCCTGGATTAGAGAGGGTGCAGAGGAGATTTACCAGGATGCTGCTTGGATTAGAGAGGGTGCAGAGGAGATTTACCAGGATGCTGTTGGATTAGAGAGGGTGCAGAGGAGATTTACCAGGATGCTGCCTGGATTAGAAAGGGTGCAGAGGAGAATTACCAGGATGCTGCCTGGATTAGAGAGGGTGCAGTGGAGATTTACCAGGATGCTGCCCGGATCAGAGAGGGTCCAGAGGAGATTGACTAGGATGCTGCCTGGATTAGAGTGGGTGCAGAGGAGAATTACCAGGATGCTGCCTGGATTAGAGAGGGTGCAGAGGAGATGGACCTGGATGCTGCCTGGATTAGAGAGGATACTGAGGAGATTTACCACGATGCTGTCTGGATTAGAGAGGGTGCAGAGGAGATTTACCAGGATGTTGCCTGGATTAGAGAGGGTGCAGAGGAGATTTACCAGGATGCTGCCTGGATTACAGAGGGTCCAGAGGAGATTTACCAGGATGCTGCTGGATTAGAGAGGGTGCAGAGGAGATTTACCAACATGCTGCCTGGATTAGAGAGGGTCCAGAGGAGATTTACCAGGATGCTGCCTGGATCAGAGAGGGTGCAGAGGAGATTTACCAGGATGCTGCCCGGATTAGAGAGGGTCCAGAGGAGATTTACCAGGATGCTGCCTGGATCAGAGTGGGTGCAGAGGAGATTTACCAGAATGCTGCCCGGATTAGAGAGGGTCCAGAGGAGATTTACCAGGATGCTGCCTGGATTAGAGAGGTTTCAGAGGAGATTTACCAGGATGCTGCCCGGATTAGAGAGGGTCCAGAGGAGATTTACCAGGATGCTGCCTGGATCAGAGAGGCTGCAGAGGAGATTTACCAGGATGCTGCCCGGATTAGAGAGGGTCCAGAGGAGATTTACCAGGATGCTGCCTGGATTAGAGAGGGTGCCGAGGAGATTTACCAGAATGCTGCCTGGATTAGAGAGGGTGCAGAGGAGATTTACCAGGATGCTGCCTGGATCAGAGAGGCTGCAGAGGAGATTTACCAGGATGCTGCCCGGATTAGAGAGGGTCCAGAGGAGATTTACCAGGATGCTGCCTGGATTAGAGAGGGTACCGAGGAGATTTACCAGAATGCTGCCTGGATTAGAGAGGGTGCAGAGGAGATTTACCAGGATGCTGTCTGGATTAGAGAGGGTGCAGAGGAGATTTACCAGAATGCTGCCTGGATTAGAGAGGGTGCAGAGGAGATCTACCAGGATGCTGCCTTGATAAGAGAGGGTGAGGAGGAGAATTACCAGGATGCTGCCTGGATTAGAGAGGGTGCAGAGGAGAATGAAAAGGATGCAGCCTTGATTAGAGAGCGTGCAGAGGAGATTTACCAGGATGCTGATTGGATTAGAGAGGGTGCAGAGGAGATTTACCAGGATGCTGCTGGATTAGAGAGGGTGCAGAGGAGATTTACCAGGATGCTGCCTGGATTAGAAAGGGTGCAGAGGAGAATTACCAGGATGCTGCCTGGATTAGAGAGGGTGCAGAGGAGATTTACCAGGATGCTGCCCGGATCAGAGAGGGTCCAGAGGAGATTGACCAGGATGCTGCCTGGATTGGAGTGGGTGCAGAGGAGAATTACCAGGATGCTGCCTGGATTAGAGAGGGTGCAGAGGAGATGGACCTGGATGCTGTCTGGATTAGAGAGGTTGCAGAGGAGATTTACCAGAATGCTGCCTGGATTAGAGAGGGTGCAGAGGAGATCTACCAGGATGCTGCCCGGATCAGAGAGGGTCCAGAGGAGATTGACCAGGATGCTTCCTGGATTAGAGTGGGTGCACAGGAGAATTACCAGGATGCTGCCTGGATCAGAGAGGGTGCAGAGGTGATGGACCTGGATGCTGTCTGGATAAGAGAGGGTGAGGAGGAGAATTACCAGGATGCTGCCTGGATTAGAGAGGGTGCAGAGGAGATTTACCAGGATGCTGCCTGGATCAGAGAGGCTGCAGAGGAGATTTACCAGGATGCTGCCCGGATTAGAGAGGGTCCAGAGGAGATTTACCAGGATGCTGCCTGGATTAGAGAGGGTACCGAGGAGATTTACCAGAATGCTGCCTGGATTAGAGAGGGTGCAGAGGAGATTTACCAGGATGCTGTCTGGATTAGAGAGGGTGCAGAGGAGATTTACCAGAATGCTGCCTGGATTAGAGAGGGTGCAGAGGAGATCTACCAGGATGCTGCCTTGATAAGAGAGGGTGAGGAGGAGAATTACCAGGATGCTGCCTGGATTAGAGAGGGTGCAGAGGAGATTGAAAAGGATGCAGCCTTGATTAGAGAGCGTGCAGAGGAGATTTACCAGGATGCTGATTGGATTAGAGAGGGTGCAGAGGAGATTTACCAGGATGCTGCTGGATTAGAGAGGGTGCAGAGGAGATTTACCAGGATGCTGCCTGGATTAGAAAGGGTGCAGAGGAGAATTACCAGGATGCTGCCTGGATTAGAGAGGGTGCAGAGGAGATTTACCAGGATGCTGCCCGGATCAGAGAGGGTCCAGAGGAGATTGACCAGGATGCTGCCTGGATTGGAGTGGGTGCACAGTAGAATTACCAGGTTGCTGCCTGGATTAGAGAGGGTGCAGAGGAGATGGACCTGGATGCTGTCTGGATTAGAGAGGGTGCAGAGGAGATTTACCAGAATGCTGCCTGGATTAGAGAGGGTGCAGAGGAGATCTACCAGGATGCTGTCTGGATTAGAGAGGGTGCAGAGGAGATTTACCAGGATGTTGCCTGGATTAGAGAGGGTGCAGAGGAGATTTACCAGGATGCTGCCTGGATTACAGAGGGTCCAGAGGAGATCTACCAGGATGCTGTCTGGATCAGAGAGGGTGCAGAGGAGATGGACCTGGATGCTGTCTGGACAAGAGAGGGTGAGGAGGAGAATGACCAGGATGCTGCCTGGATTAGAGAGGGTGCAGAGGAGATTGAAAAGGATGCAGCCTTGATTAGAGAGCGTGCAGAGGAGATTTACCAGGATGCTGCTTGGATTAGAGAGGGTCCAGAGGAGATTGACCAGGATGCTGCCTGGATTAGAGTGGGTGCACAGGAGAATTACCAGGATGCTGCCTGGATCAGAGAGGGTGCAGAGGAGATGGACCTGGATGCTGTCTGGATAAGAGAGGGTGAGGAGGAGAATTACTAGGATGCTGCCTGGATTAGAGAGGGTGCAGAGGAGATTGAAAAGGATGCAGCCTTGATTAGAGAGCGTGCAGAGGAGATTTACCAGGAGGCTGCTTGGATTAGAGAGGGTGCAGAGGAGACTTACCAGGATGCTGCCTGGATTAGAGAGGGTGTAGAGGAGATTTACCAGGATGCTGCCTGGATTAGAGAGGGTGCAGAGGAGATTTACCAGGATTCTGCTTGGATTAGAGAGGGTGCAGAGGAGATTTACCAGGATGCTGTTGGATTAGGGAGGTTGCAGAGGAGATTTACCAGGATGCTGCCAGGATTAGAAAGGGTGCAGAGGAGAATTACCAGGATGCTGCCTGGATTAGAGAGGGTGCAGAGGAGATTTACCAGGATGCTGCCCGGATCAGAGAGGGTCCAGAGGAGATTGACCAGGATGCTGCCTGGATTAGAGTGGGTGCAGAGGAGAATTACCAGGATGCTGCCTGGATTAGAGAGGGTGCAGAGGAGATGGACCTGGATGCTGTCTGGATTAGAGAGGATACAGAGGAGATTTACCAGGATGCTGTCTGGATTAGAGAGGGTGCAGAGGAGATTTACCAGGATGTTGCCTGGATTAGAGAGGGTGCAGAGGAGATTTACCAGGATGCTGCCTGGATTACAGAGGGTCCAGAGGAGATTTACCAGGATGCTGCTGGATTAGAGAGGGTGCAGAGGAGATTTACCAACATGCTGCCTGGATTAGAGGGGGTGCAGAGGAGATTTACCAGGATGCTGCCTGGATTAGAGAGGGTGCAGAGGAGATTTACCAGGATGCTGCCTGGATCAGAGAGGCTGCAGAGGAGATTTACCAGGATGCTGCCCGGATTAGTGAGGGTCCAGAGGAGATTTACCAGGATGCTGCCTGGACTAGAGTGGGTGCAGAGGAGATTTACCAGAATGCTGCCTGGATTAGAGAGGGTGCAGAGGAGATTTACCAGGATGCTGTCTGGATTAGAGAGGGTGCAGAGGAGATTTACCAGGATGCTGCCTGAATTAGAGAGGGTGCAGAGGAGATCTACAAGGATGCTGCCTTGATAAGAGAGGGTGAGGAGGAGAATTACCAGGATGCTGCCTGGATTAGAGAGGGTGCAGAGGAGATTGAAAAGGATGCAGCCTTGATTAGAGAGCGTGCAGAGGAGATTTACCAGGATGCTGCCTGGATTAGAGAGGGTGCAGAGGAGATGGACCTGGATGCTGCCTGGATTAGAGAGGATACTGAGGAGATTTACCAGGATGTAGTCTGGATTAGAGAGGGTGCAGAGGAGCTTTACCAGGATGCTTCCTGGATTAGAGAGGGTGCAGAGGAGATTGACCAGGATGCTGCCTGGATTAGAGAGGGTGCATAGGAGATTTACGAGGATGCTGCCTGGATTAGAGAGGGTGCAGAGGAGATTTACCAGGATGCTGCCTGGATCAGAGAGGCTGCAGAGGAGATTTACCAGGAAGCTGCCCTGATTAGAGAGGGTCCAGAGGAGATTTACCAGGATGCTGCCTGGATTAGAGAGGGTGCAGAGGAGATTTACCAGAATGCTGCCTGGATTAGAGAGGGTGCAGAGGAGATTTACCAGGATGCTGTCTGGATTAGAGATGGTGCAGAGGAGATTTACCAGAATGCTGCCTGGATTAGAGAGGGTGCAGAGGAGATCTACCAGTATGCTGCCTGGATTAGAAAGGGTGCAGAGGAGAATTACCAGGATGCTGCCTGGATTAGAGAGGGTGCAGAGGCGATGGACCAGGATGCTGCCTGGATTAGAGAGGGTACAGTGGAGATTTACCAGGATGCTGTCTGGATTAGAGAGGGTGCAGAGGAGATTTACCAGGATGCTGCCTGTATTAGAGAGGGTGCAGAGGAGATTTACCAGTATGCTGCCAGGATTAGAGAGGGTGCAGAGGAGAATTACCAGGATGCTGCCTGGATTAGAGAGGGTGCAGAGGAGATGGACCTGTATGCTGCCTGGATTAGAAAGGGTGCAGAGGAGAATTACCAGGATGCTGCCTGGATTAGAGAGGGTGCAGAGGCGATGGACCAGGATGCTGCCTGGATTAGAGAGGGTACAGAGGAGATTTACCAGGATGCTGTCTGGATTAGAGAGGGTGCAGAGGAGATTTACCAGGATGCTGCCTGGATTAGAGAGGGTGCAGAGGAGATTTACCAGGATGCTGCCTGGATCAGAGAGGCTGCAGAGGAGATTTACCAGGAAGCTTCCCGGATTAGAGAGGGTCCAGAGGAGATTTACCAGAATGCTGCCTGGATAATAGAGGGTGTAGAGGAGATTTACCAGGATGCTGCCTGGATCAGAGAGGCTGCAGAGGAGATTTACCAGGAAGCTGCCCGGATTAGAGAGGGTCCAGAGGAGATTTACCAGGATGCTGCCTGGATTAGAGAGGGTGCAGAGGAGATTGACCAGAATGCTGCCTGGATTAGAGAGGGTGCAGAGGAGATTTACCAGGATGCTGCCAGGATTAGAGAGGGTGCAGAGGAGAATTACCAGGATGCTTCCTGTATTAGAGAGGGTGCAGAGGAGATGGACCTGGATGCTGCCTGGATTAGAGAGGGTACAGAGGAGATTTACCAGGATGCTGTTTGGATTAGAGAGGGTGCAGAGGAGATTTACCAGGATGCTGCCTGGATTAGAGAGGGTGCAGAGGAGATTTACCAGGATGCTGCCTGTATCAGAGAGGCTGCAGAGGAGATGGACCAGGATGCTGCCTGGATTAGAGAGGGTACAGAGGAGATTTACCAGGATGCGGCCTGGATTAGAGAGGGTGCAGAGGAGATTTAACAGAATGCTGCCCGGATTAGAGAGGGTGAGGAGGAGAATTACCAGGATGCTGCCTGGATTAGAGCGGGTGCAGAGGAGATTGAAAAGGATGCAGCCTTGATTAGAGAGCGTGCAGAGGAGATTTACCAGGATGCTGCCTGGATTAGAGCGGGTGCAGAGGAGATTTACCAGGAAGCTGCCCGGATTAGAGAGGGTCCAGAGGAGATTTACCAGGATGCTGCCTGGATTAGAGAGGGTGCAGAGGAGAATTACCAGGATGCTGCCTGGATTAGAGAGGGTGCAGAGGAGATGGACCAGGATGCTGCCTGGATTAGAGAGGGTACAGAGGAGATTTACCAGGATGCCACCTGGATTAGAGAGGGTGCAGAGGAGATTTAACAGGATGCTGCCTGGATTAGAGAGGGTGAGGAGGAGAATTACCAGAATGCTGCCTGGATTAGAGAGTGTGCAGTGGAGATTGAAAAGAATGCCGCCTTGATTAGACAGCGTGCAGAGGATTTTTACCAGGATGCTGCTTGGATTAGAGAGGGTGCAGAGTTGATTTACCAGGATGCTGCCTGGATTAGAGAGGGTGCAGAGGAGATTTACCAGGATGCTGCCTGGATTAGAGAGTGTGCAGAGGAGATTTACCAGGATGCTGCCTGGATTAGAGAGGGTGCAGAGGAGATTGACCAGGATGCTGCCTGGATTAGAGAGGGTGCAGAGGAGATTTACGAGGATGCTGCCTGGATTAGAGAGGGTGCAGAGGAGATTTACCAGGATGCTGCCTGGATCAGAGAGGCTGCAGAGGAGATTTACCAGGAAGCTGCCCTGATTAGAGAGGGTCCAGAGGAGATTTACCAGGATGCTGCCTGGATTAGAGAGGGTGCAGAGGAGATTTAGCAGAATGCTGCCTGGATTAGAGAGGGTGCAGAGGAGATTTACCAGGATGCTGTCTGGATTAGAGATGGTGCAGAGGAGATTTACCAGAATGCTGCCTGGATTAGAGAGGGTGCAGAGGAGATCTACCAGTATGCTGCCTGGATTAGAAAGGGTGCAGAGGAGAATTACCAGGATGCTGCCTGGATTAGAGAGGGTGCAGAGGCGATGGACCAGGATGCTGCCTGGATTAGAGAGGGTACAGAGGAGATTTACCAGGATGCTGTCTGGATTAGAGAGGGTGCAGAGGAGATTTACCAGGATGCTGCCTGGATTAGAGAGGGTACAGAGGAGATTTACCAGGATGCTGCCAAAGGATTAGAAAGGGTGCAGAGGAGAATTACCAGGATGCTGCCTGGATTAGAGAGGGTGCAGAGGCGATGGACCAGGATGCTGCCTGGATTAGAGAGGGTACAGAGGAGATTTACCAGGATGCTGTCTGGATTAGAGAGGGTGCAGAGGAGATTTACCAGGATGCTGCCTGGATTAGAGAGGGTGCAGAGGAGATTTACCAGGATGCTGTCTGGATTAGAGATGGTGCAGAGGAGATTTACCAGAATGCTGCCTGGATTAGAGAGGGTGCAGAGGAGATCTACCAGTATGCTGCCTGGATTAGAAAGGGTGCAGAGGAGAATTACCAGGATGCTGCCTGGATTAGAGAGGGTGCAGAGGCGATGGACCAGGATGCTGCCTGGATTAGAGAGGGTACAGTGGAGATTTACCAGGATGCTGTCTGGATTAGAGAGGGTGCAGAGGAGATTTACCAGGATGCTGCCTGTATTAGAGAGGGTGCAGAGGAGATTTACCAGGATGCTGCCAGGATTAGAGAGGGTGCAGAGGAGAATTACCAGGATGCTGCCTGGATTAGAGAGGGTGCAGAGGAGATGGACCTGTATGCTGCCTGGATTAGAAAGGGTGCAGAGGAGAATTACCAGGATGCTGCCTGGATTAGAGAGGGTGCAGAGGCGATGGACCAGGATGCTGCCTGGATTAGAGAGGGTACAGAGGAGATTTACCAGGATGCTGTCTGGATTAGAGAGGGTGCAGAGGAGATTTACCAGGATGCTGCCTGGATTAGAGAGGGTGCAGTGGAGATTTACCAGGATGCTGCCTGGATCAGAGAGGCTGCAGAGGAGATTTACCAGGAAGCTTCCCGGATTAGAGAGGGTCCAGAGGTGATTTACCAGAATGCTGCCTGGATAATAGAGGGTGTAGAGGAGATTTACCAGGATGCTGCCTGGATCAGAGAGGCTGCAGAGGAGATTTACCAGGAAGCTGCCCGGATTAGAGAGGGTCCAGAGGAGATTTACCAGGATGCTGCCTGGATTAGAGAGGGTGCAGAGGAGATTTACCAGAATGCTGCCTGGATTAGAGAGGGTGCAGAGGAGATTTACCAGGATGCTGCCAGGATTAGAGAGGGTGCAGAGGAGAATTACCAGGATGCTTCCTGTATTAGAGAGGGTGCAGAGGAGATGGACCTGGATGCTGCCTGGATTAGAGAGGGTACAGAGGAGATTTACCAGGATGCTGTTTGGATTAGAGAGGGTGCAGAGGAGATTTACCAGGATGCTGCCTGGATTAGAGAGGGTGCAGAGGAGATTTACCAGGATGCTGCCTGTATCAGAGAGGCTGCAGAGGAGATTTACCAGGAAGCTTCCCGGATTAGAGAGGGTCCAGAGGAGATTTACCAGGATGCTGCCTGGATAATAGAGGGTGCAGAGGAGATGGACCAGGATGCTGCCTGGATTAGAGAGGGTACAGAGGAGATTTACCAGGATGCGGCCTGGATTAGAGAGGGTGCAGAGGAGATTTAACAGAATGCTGCCCGGATTAGAGAGGGTGAGGAGGAGAATTACCAGGATGCTGCCTGGATTAGAGCGGGTGCAGAGGAGATTGAAAAGGATGCAGCCTTGATTAGAGAGCGTGCAGAGGAGATTTACCAGGATGCTGCCTGGATTAGAGCGGGTGCAGAGGAGATTTACCAGGAAGCTGCCCGGATTAGAGAGGGTCCAGAGGAGATTTACCAGGATGCTGCCTGGATTAGAGAGGGTGCAGAGGAGAATTACCAGGATGCTGCCTGGATTAGAGAGGGTGCAGAGGAGATGGACCAGGATGCTGCCTGGATTAGAGAGGGTACAGAGGAGATTTACCAGGATGCCACCTGGATTAGAGAGGGTGCAGAGGAGATTTAACAGGATGCTGCCCGGATTAGAGAGGGTGAGGAGGAGAATTACCAGAATGCTGCCTGGATTAGAGAGTGTGCAGTGGAGATTGAAAAGAATGCAGCCTTGATTAGAGAGCGTGCAGAGGATTTTTACCAGGATGCTGCTTGGATTAGAGAGGGTGCAGAGTTGATTTACCAGGATGCTGCCTGGATTAGAGAGGGTGCAGAGGAGATTTACCAGGATGCTGCCTGGATTAGAGAGTGTGCAGAGGAGATTTACCAGGATGCTGCCTGGATTAGAGAGGGTGCAGAGGAGATTGACCAGGATGCTGCCTGGATTAGAGAGGGTGCAGAGGAGATTTACGAGGATGCTGCCTGGATTAGAGAGGGTGCAGAGGAGATTTACCAGGATGCTGCCTGGATCAGAGAGGCTGCAGAGGAGATTTACCAGGAAGCTGCCCTGATTAGAGAGGGTCCAGAGGAGATTTACCAGGATGCTGCCTGGATTAGAGAGGGTGCAGAGGAGATTTAGCAGAATGCTGCCTGGATTAGAGAGGGTGCAGAGGAGATTTACCAGGATGCTGTCTGGATTAGAGATGGTGCAGAGGAGATTTACCAGAATGCTGCCTGGATTAGAGAGGGTGCAGAGGAGATCTACCAGTATGCTGCCTGGATTAGAAAGGGTGCAGAGGAGAATTACCAGGATGCTGCCTGGATTAGAGAGGGTGCAGAGGCGATGGACCAGGATGCTGCCTGGATTAGAGAGGGTACAGAGGAGATTTACCAGGATGCTGTCTGGATTAGAGAGGGTGCAGAGGAGATTTACCAGGATGCTGCCTGGATTAGAGAGGGTACAGAGGAGATTTACCAGGATGCTGCCAAAGGATTAGAAAGGGTGCAGAGGAGAATTACCAGGATGCTGCCTGGATTAGAGAGGGTGCAGAGGCGATGGACCAGGATGCTGCCTGGATTAGAGAGGGTACAGAGGAGATTTACCAGGATGCTGTCTGGATTAGAGAGGGTGCAGAGGAGATTTACCAGGATGCTGCCTGGATTAGAGAGGGTGCAGAGGAGATTTCCCAGGATGCTGCCTGGATCAGAGAGGCTGCAGAGGAGACTTACCAGGAAGCTTCCCGGATTAGAGAGGGTCCAGAGGAGATTTACCAGGATGCTGCCTGGATAATAGAGGGTGCAGAGGAGATGGACCAGGATGCTGCCTGGATTAGAGAGGGTACAGAGGAGATTTACCAGGATGCGGCCTGGATTAGAGAGGGTGCAGAGGAGATTTAACAGAATGCTGCCCGGATTAGAGAGGGTGAGGAGGAGAATTACCAGGATGCTGCCTGGATTAGAGAGGGTGCAGAGGAGATTGAAAAGGATGCAGCCTTGATTAGAGAGCGTGCAGAGGAGATTTACCAGGATGCTGCTTGGATTAGAGAGGGTGCAGAGGAGATTTACCAGGATGCTGTCTGGATTAGAGTGGGTGCAGAGGAGATTTACCAGGATGCTGCCTGGATTAGAGAGGGTGTAGAGGAGATTTACCAGGATGCTGCCTGGATTAGAGAGGGTGCAGAGGAGATGGACCAGGATGCTGCCTGGATTAGAGAGGGTACAGAGGGGATTTACCAGGATGCTGCCTGGATTAGAGCGGGTGCAGAGGAGATTTACCAGGATGCTGCCTGGATCAGAGAGGCTGCAGAGGAGATTTACCAGGAACCTGCCCGAATCAGAGAGGGTCCAGAGGCGATTTACCAGGATGCTGCCTGGATTAGAGAGGGTGCAGAGGAGATTTACCAGGATGCTGCCTGGATTAGAGAGGGTGCAGAGGAGATGGACCAGGATGCTGCCAGGATTAGAGAGGGTACAGAGGAGATTTACCAGGATGCCGCCTGGATTAGAGAGGGTGCAGAGGAGATTTAACAGGATGCTGCCCGGATTAGAGAGGGTGCAGAGGAGAATTACCAGGATGCTGCCTGAATTAGAGAGGGTGCAGAGGAGATGGACCTGGATGCTGCCTGGATCAGAGAGGGTACAGAGGAGATTTACCAGGATGCTGTCTGGATTAGAGAGGGTGCAGAGGAGATTTACCAGGATGCTGCCTGGATTAGAGAGGGTGCAGAGGAGATTTACCAGGATGCTGCCTGGATCAGAGAGGCTGCAGAGGAGATTTACCAGGAATCTTCCCGGATTAGAGAGGGTCCAGAGGAGATTTACCAGGATGCTGCCTGGTTAATAGAGGGTGCAGAGGAGATGGACCAGGATTCTGCCTGGATTAGAGAGGGTACAGAGGAGATTTACCAGGATGCGGCCTGGATTAGAGAGGGTGCAGAGGAGATTTAACAGAATGCTGCCCGGATTAGAGAGGGTGAGGAGGAGAATTACCAGGATGCTGCCTGGATTAGAGAGGGTGCAGAGGAGATTGAAAAGGATGCAGCCTTGATTAGAGAGCGTGCAGAGGAGAATTACCAGGATGCTGCCTGGATTAGAGCGGGTGCAGAGGAGATTTACCAGGAAGCTGCCCGGATTAGAGAGGTTCCAGAGGAGATTTACCAGGATGCTGCCTGGATTAGAGAGGGAGCAGAGGAGAATTACCAGGATGCTGCCTGGATTAGAGAGGGTGCAGAGGAGATGGACCAGGATGCTGCCTGGATTAGAGAGGGTACAGAGGAGATTTACCAGGATGCCACCTGGATTAGAGAGGGTGCAGAGGAGATTTAACAGGATGCTGCCCGGATTAGAGAGGGTGAGGTGGAGAATTACCAGAATGCTGCCTGGATTAGAGAGTGTGCAGTGGAGATTGAAAAGAATGCAGCCTTGATTAGAGAGCGTGCAGAGGAGATTTACCAGGATGCTGCTTGGATTAGAGAGGGTGCAGAGTTGATTTACCAGGATGCTGCCTGGATTAGAGAGGGTGCAGAGGAGATTTACCAGGATGCTGCCTGGATTAGAGAGTGTGCAGAGGAGATTTACCAGGATGCTGCCTGGATTAGAGAGGGTGCAGAGGAGATTGACCAGGATGCTGCCTGGATTAGAGAGGGTGCAGAGAAGATTTACGAGGATGCTGCCTGGATTAGAGAGGGTGCAGAGGAGATTTACCAGGATGCTGCCTGGATCAGAGAGGCTGCAGAGGAGATTTACCAGGAAGCTGCCCTGATCAGAGAGGGTCCAGAGGAGATTTACCAGGATGCTGCCTGGATTAGAGAGGGTGCAGAGGAGATTTAGCAGAATGCTGCCTGGATTAGAGAGGGTGCAGAGGAGATTTAACAGGATGCTGTCTGGATTAGAGATGGTGCAGAGGAGATTTACCAGAATGCTGCCTGGATTAGAGAGGGTGCAGAGGAGATCTACCAGTATGCTGCCTGGATTAGAAAGGGTGCAGAGGAGAATTACCAGGATGCTGCCTGGATTAGAGAGGGTGCAGAGGCGATGGACCAGGATGCTGCCTGGATTAGAGAGGGTACAGAGGAGATTTACCAGGATGCTGTCTGGATTAGAGAGGGTGCAGAGGAGATTTACCAGGATGCTGCCTGGATTAGAGAGGGTACAGAGGAGATTTACCAGGATGCTGCCAAAGGATTAGAAAGGGTGCAGAGGAGAATTACCAGGATGCTGCCTGGATTAGAGAGGGTGCAGAGGCGATGGACCAGGATGCTGCCTGGATTAGAGAGGGTACAGAGGAGATTTACCAGGATGCTGTCTGGATTAGAGAGGGTGCAGAGGAGAATTACCAGGATGCTGCCTGGATTAGAGAGGGTGCAGAGGAAATGGACCAGGATGCTGCCTGGATTAGAGAGGGTACAGAGGAGATTTACCAGGATGCTGTCTGGATTAGAGAGGGTGCAGAGGAGATTTACCAGGATGCTGCCTGGATTAGAGAGGGTGCAGAGGAGATTTCCCAGGATGCTGCCTGGATCAGAGAGGCTGCAGAGGAGACTTACCAGGAAGTTTCCCGGATTAGAGAGGGTCCAGAGGAGATTTACCAGGATGCTGCCTGGATAATAGAGGGTGCAGAGGAGATGGACCAGGATGCTGCCTGGATTAGAGAGGGTACAGAGGAGATTTACCAGGATGCGGCCTGGATTAGAGAGGGTGCAGAGGAGATTTAACAGAATGCTGCCCGGATTAGAGAGGGTGAGGAGGAGAATTACCAGGATGCTGCCTGGATTAGAGAGGGTGCAGAGGAGATTGAAAAGGATGCAGCCTTGATTAGAGAGCGTGCAGAGGAGATTTACCAGGATGCTGCTTGGATTAGAGAGGGTGCAGAGGAGATTTACCAGGATGCTGTCTGGATTAGAGTGGGTGCAGAGGAGATTTACCAGGATGCTGCCTGGATTAGAGAGGGTGTAGAGGAGATTTACCAGGATGCTGCCTGGATTAGAGAGGGTGCAGAGGAGATGGACCAGGATGCTGCCTGGATTAGAGAGGGTACAGAGGGGATTTACCAGGATGCTGCCTGGATTAGAGCGGGTGCAGAGGAGATTTACCAGGATGCTGCCTGGATCAGAGAGGCTGCAGAGGAGATTTACCAGGAACCTGCCCGAATCAGAGAGGGTCCAGAGGCGATTTACCAGGATGCTGCCTGGATTAGAGAGGGTGCAGAGGAGATTTACCAGGATGCTGCCTGGATTAGAGAGGGTGCAGAGGAGATGGACCAGGATGCTGCCAGGATTAGAGAGGGTACAGAGGAGATTTACCAGGATGCCGCCTGGATTAGAGAGGGTGCAGATGAGATTTAACAGGATGCTGCCCGGATTAGAGAGGGTGCAGAGGAGAATTACCAGGATGCTGCCTGAATTAGAGAGGGTGCAGAGGAGATGGACCTGGATGCTGCCTGGATCAGAGAGGGTACAGAGGAGATTTACCAGGATGCTGTCTGGATTAGAGAGGGTGCAGAGGAGATTTACCAGGATGCTGCCTGGATTAGAGAGGGTGCAGAGGAGATTTACCAGGATGCTGCCTGGATCAGAGAGGCTGCAGAGGAGATTTACCAGGAATCTTCCCGGATTAGAGAGGGTCCAGAGGAGATTTACCAGGATGCTGCCTGGTTAATAGAGGGTGCAGAGGAGATGGACCAGGATTCTGCCTGGATTAGAGAGGGTACAGAGGAGATTTACCAGGATGCGGCCTGGATTAGAGAGGGTGCAGAGGAGATTTAACAGAATGCTGCCCGGATTAGAGAGGGTGAGGAGGAGAATTACCAGGATGCTGCCTGGATTAGAGAGGGTGCAGAGGAGATTGAAAAGGATGCAGCCTTGATTAGAGAGCGTGCAGAGGAGAATTACCAGGATGCTGCCTGGATTAGAGCGGGTGCAGAGGAGATTTACCAGGAAGCTGCCCGGATTAGAGAGGTTCCAGAGGAGATTTACCAGGATGCTGCCTGGATTAGAGAGGGAGCAGAGGAGAATTACCAGGATGCTGCCTGGATTAGAGAGGGTGCAGAGGAGATGGACCAGGATGCTGCCTGGATTAGAGAGGGTACAGAGGAGATTTACCAGGATGCCACCTGGATTTGAGAGGGTGCAGAGGAGATTTAACAGGATGCTGCCCGGATTAGAGAGGGTGAGGTGGAGAATTACCAGAATGCTGCCTGGATTAGAGAGTGTGCAGTGGAGATTGAAAAGAATGCAGCCTTGATTAGAGAGCGTGCAGAGGAGATTTACCAGGATGCTGCTTGGATTAGAGAGGGTGCAGAGTTGATTTACCAGGATGCTGCCTGGATTAGAGAGGGTGCAGAGGAGATTTACCAGGATGCTGCCTGGATTAGAGAGTGTGCAGAGGAGATTTACCAGGATGCTGCCTGGATTAGAGAGGGTGCAGAGGAGATTGACCAGGATGCTGCCTGGATTAGAGAGGGTGCAGAGAAGATTTACGAGGATGCTGCCTGGATTAGAGAGGGTGCAGAGGAGATTTACCAGGATGCTGCCTGGATCAGAGAGGCTGCAGAGGAGATTTACCAGGAAGCTGCCCTGATCAGAGAGGGTCCAGAGGAGATTTACCAGGATGCTGCCTGGATTAGAGAGGGTGCAGAGGAGATTTAGCAGAATGCTGCCTGGATTAGAGAGGGTGCAGAGGAGATTTAACAGGATGCTGTCTGGATTAGAGATGGTGCAGAGGAGATTTACCAGAATGCTGCCTGGATTAGAGAGGGTGCAGAGGAGATCTACCAGTATGCTGCCTGGATTAGAAAGGGTGCAGAGGAGAATTACCAGGATGCTGCCTGGATTAGAGAGGGTGCAGAGGCGATGGACCAGGATGCTGCCTGGATTAGAGAGGGTACAGAGGAGATTTACCAGGATGCTGTCTGGATTAGAGAGGGTGCAGAGGAGATTTACCAGGATGCTGCCTGGATTAGAGAGGGTACAGAGGAGATTTACCAGGATGCTGCCAAAGGATTAGAAAGGGTGCAGAGGAGAATTACCAGGATGCTGCCTGGATTAGAGAGGGTGCAGAGGCGATGGACCAGGATGCTGCCTGGATTAGAGAGGGTACAGAGGAGATTTACCAGGATGCTGTCTGGATTAGAGAGGGTGCAGAGGAGAATTACCAGGATGCTGCCTGGATTAGAGAGGGTGCAGAGGAAATGGACCAGGATGCTGCCTGGATTAGAGAGGGTACAGAGGAGATTTACCAGGATGCTGTCTGGATTAGAGAGGGTGCAGAGGAGATTTACCAGGATGCTGCCTGGATGAGAGAGGGTGCAGAGGAGATTTCCCAGGATGCTGCCTGGATCAGAGAGGCTGCAGAGGAGACTTACCAGGAAGCTTCCCGGATTAGAGAGGGTCCAGAGGAGATTTACCAGGATGCTGCCTGGATAATAGAGGGTGCAGAGGAGATGGACCAGGATGCTGCCTGGATTAGAGAGGGTACAGAGGAGATTTACCAGGATGCGGCCTGGATTAGAGAGGGTGCAGAGGAGATTTAACAGAATGCTGCCCGGATTAGAGAGGGTGAGGAGGAGAATTACCAGGATGCTGCCTGGATTAGAGAGGGTGCAGAGGAGATTGAAAAGGATGCAGCCTTGATTAGAGAGCGTGCAGAGGAGATTTACCAGGATGCTGCTTGGATTAGAGAGGGTGCAGAGGAGATTTACCAGGATGCTGTCTGGATTAGAGTGGGTGCAGAGGAGATTTACCAGGATGCTGCCTGGATTAGAGAGGGTGTAGAGGAGATTTACCAGGATGCTGCCTGGATTAGAGAGGGTGCAGAGGAGATGGACCAGGATGCTGCCTGGATTAGAGAGGGTACAGAGGAGATTTACCAGGATGCTGCCTGGATTAGAGCGGGTGCAGAGGAGATTTACCAGGATGCTGCCTGGATCAGAGAGGCTGCAGAGGAGATTTACCAGGAACCTGCCCGGATTAGAGAGGATCCAGAGGAGATTTACCAGGATGCTGCCTGGATTAGAGAGGGTGCAGAGGAGATTTACCAGGATGCTGCCTGGATTAGAGAGGGTGCAGAGGAGATGGACCAGGATGCTGCCAGGATTAGAGAGGGTACAGAGGAGATTTACCAGGATGCCGCCTGGATTAGAGAGGGTGCAGAGGAGATTTAACAGGATGCTGCCCGGATTAGAGAGGGTGCAGAGGAGAATTACCAGGATGCTGCCTGGATTAGAGAGGGTGCAGAGGAGATGGACCTGGATGCTGCCTGGATTAGAGAGGGTACAGAGGAGATTTACCAGGATGCTGTCTGGATTAGAGAGGGTGCAGAGGAGATTTACCAGGATGCTGCCTGGATTAGAGAGGGTGCAGAGGAGATTTACCAGGATGCTGCCTGGATCAGAGAGGCTGCAGAGGAGATTTACCAGGAAGCTTCCCGGATTAGAGAGGGTCCAGAGGAGATTTACCAGGATGCTGCCTGGTTAATAGAGGGTGCAGAGGAGAAGGACCAGGATTCTGCCTGGATTAGAGAGGGTACAGAGGAGATTTACCAGGATGCGGACTGGATTAGAGAGGGTGCAGAGCAGATTTAACAGAATGCTGCCCGGATTAGAGAGGGTGAGGAGGAGAATTACCAGGATGCTGCCTGGATTAGAGAGGGTGCAGAGGAGATTGAAAAGGATGCAGCCTTGATTAGAGAGCGTGCAGAGGAGATTTACCAGGATGCTGCTTGGATTAGAGAGGGTGCAGAGGAGATTTACCAGGATGCTGCCTGGATTAGAGTGGGTGCAGAGGAGATTTACCAGGATGCTGACTGGATTAGAGAGGGTGTAGAGGAGATGTACCAGGATGCTGCCTGGATTAGAGAGTGTGCAGAGGAGATTTACCAGGATGCTGCCTGGATTAGAGAGGGTGCAGAGGAGATGGACCAGGATGCTGCCTGGATTAGAGAGGGTACAGAGGAGATTTACCAGGATGCTGCCTGGATTAGAGCGGGTGCAGAGGAGATTTACCAGGATGCTGCCTGGATTACAGAGGGTCCAGAGGAGATTTACCAGGATGCTGCCTGGATTAGAGTGGGTGCAGAGGAGAATTACCAGGATGCTGCCTGGATTAGAGAGGGTGCAGAGGAGATGGACCAGGATGCTGCCTGGATCAGAGAGGCTGCAGAGGAGATTTACCAGGAAGCTGCCCGGATTAGAGAGGGTGCAGAGGAGATTTACCAGGATGCTGCCTGGATAGAGAGGTTGCAGAGGAGATGGACCAGGATGCTGCCTGGATTAGAGAGGGTACAGAGGAGATTTAACAGGATGCTGCCCGGATTAGAGAGTGTGAGGAGGAGTATTACCAGAATGCTGCCTGGATTAGAGAGTGTGCAGTGGAGATTGAAAAGGATGCAGCCTTGATTAGAGAGCGTGCAGAGGAGATTTACCAGGATGCTGCTTGGATTAGAGATGGTGCAGAGTTGATTTACCAGGATGCTGCCTGGATTAAAGAGGGTGCAGAGGAGATTTACCAGGATGCTGCCTGGATTAGAGAGTGTGCAGAGGAGATTTACCAGGATGCTGCCTGGATTAGAGAGGGTGCAGAGGAGATGGACCAGGATGCTGCCTGGATTAGAGAGGGTACAGAGGAGATTTACCAGGATGCTGCCTGGATTAGAGCGGGTGCAGAGGAGATTTACCAGGATGCTGCCTGGATTACAGAGGTTCCAGAGGAGATTTACCAGGATGCTGCCTGGATTAGAGTGGGTGCAGAGGAGAATTACCAGGATGCTGCCTGGATTAGAGAGGGTGCAGAGGCGATGGACCAGGATGCTGCCTGGATTAGAGAGGGTACAGAGGAGATTTACCAGGATGCTGTCTGGATTAGAGAGGGTGCAGAGGAGATTTACCAGGATGCTGCTTGGATTAGAGAGGGTGCAGAGTTGATTTACCAGGATGCTGCCTGGATTAAAGAGGGTGCAGAAGAGATTTACCAGGATGCTGCCTGGATTAGAGAGTGTGCAGAGGAGATTTACCAGGATGCTGCCTGGATTAGAGAGGGTGCAGAGGAGATTGACCAGGAAGCTGCCTGGATTAGAGAGGGTACAGAGGAGATTTACCAGGATGCTGCCTGGATTAGAGAGGGTGCAGAGGAGATTTAACAGGATGCTGCCCGGATTAGAGAGGGTGCAGAGGAGATTTACCAGGATGCTGCCTGGATTAGAGAGGGTGCAGAGGAGATGGACCAGGATGCTGCCTGGATTAGAGAGGGTGCAGAGGAGATTTACGAGGATGCTGCCTGGATTAGAGAGGGTGCAGAGGAGATTTACCAGGATGCTGCCTAGATCAGAGAGGCTGCAGAGGAGATTTACCAGGAAGCTGCCCGGATTAGAGAGGGTCCAGAGGAGATTTACCAGGATGCTGCCTGGATTAGAGAGGCTACAGAGGAGATTTACCAGGATGCTGCCTGGATTAGAGAGGGTGCAGAGGAGATTTAACAGAATGCTGCCCGGATTAGAGAGGGTGAGGAGGAGAATTACCAGGATGCTGCCTGGATTAGAGAGGGTGCAGAGGAGATTGAAAAGGATGCAGCCTTGATTAGAGAGCGTGCAGAGGAGATTTACCAGGATGCTGCTTGGATTAGAGAGGGTGCAGAGGAGATTTACCAGGATGCTGCCTGGATTAGAGTGGGTGCAGAGGAGATTTACCAGGATGCTGCCTGGATTAGTGAGGGTGTAGAGGAGATTTACCAGGATGCTGCCTGGATTAGAGAGGGTGCAGAGGAGATGGACCAGGATGCTGCCTGGATTAGAGAGGATCCAGAGGAGATTTACCAGGATGCTGCCTGTATTAGAGAGGGTGCAGAGGAGATTTACTTGAATGCTGCCTGGATTAGAGAGAGGGTGCAGAGGAGATTTACCAGAATGCTGTCTGGATTAGAGAGGGTGCTTAGGAGATTTACCAGGATGCTGTCTGGATTAGAGAGGGTGCAGAAGAGATTTACCAGGATGCTGTCTGGATTGGCGAGGCTGCAGAGGAGATTTACCAGGATGCTGCCTGGATTAGAGAGGGTGCAGAGGAGATTTCCCACGATGCTGCCTGTAATAGAGAGGGTGCAGATGAGATTTACTAGTGTGCTGCCTGGATTAGAGAGGGTGCAGAGGAGATTTACTAGGAAGCTGCCTGGATTAGAGAGGGTCCAGAGGAGATTTACTAGGATGCTGCCTGGATTAGAGAGGGTCCAGAGGAGATTTACCAGGATGCTGCCTGGATTAGGGAGGGTGCAGAGGAGATTTACTAGAATGCTGCCTGGATTAAAGAGAGGGTGCAGAGGAGATTTACCAGGATGCTGTCTGGATTAGAGTGGGTGCAGAGGAGATTTACCAGGATGCTGCCTGGATTGGAGAAGGTGCAGACGAGATTTACCAGGATGCTGCCTGGATTAGAGAGGGTGCAGAGGAGATTTACCAGGACGCTGCCTGGATTAGAGAGGGTGCAGAGGAGATTCACCAGGATGCTGCCTGGATTAGAGAGGGTGCAGAGGAGATTTACCAGGATGCTGTCTGGATTGGAGAGGGTGCAGTGGAGATTTACCAGGATTCTGCCTGAATTAGAGAGGGTCCAGAGGAGATTTACTAGGATGCTGTCTGGATTAGAGAGGGTGCAGAAGAGATTTACCAGGATGCTGTCTGGATTGGCGAGGCTGCAGAGGAGATTTACCAGGATGCTGCCTGGATTAGAGAGGGTGCAGAGGAGATTTCCCAGGATTCTCTCTGGATTGGAGAAGGTGTAGAGGAGAATTACCAGGATGCTGTCGGGATTAGTGAGGGTATTGAGGAGATTTACCAGGATGCTGTCTGGATTGGAGAGGGTGCAGAGGACATTTACGAGGATGCTGGCTGTATTAGAAAGGGTGCAGAGGAGATTTACCAGGATGCTGTCTGGATTAGAGAGGGTGCAGAGGAGATTTACCAGGATGCTGTCTGGATTAGAGAGGGTGCAGAGGAGATTTACCTGGCTGCTGTCCGGATTAGAGAGGGTGCAGAGGAGATTTACCAGGATGCTGCCTGGATTAGAGAGGGTGCAGAGGAGATTTACCAGGATGCTGCCTGGATTATGGAGGGTGCAGAGGATATTTACCAGGATGCTGTCTGGATTAGAGAGGGTGCAGAGGAGATTTACCTGGCTGCTGTCCGGATTAGATAGGGTGCAGAGGAGATTTAACAGAATGTTGTCTGGATTAGACAGGGTGCAGAGGAGAATTACCAGGATGCTGCCTGGATTAGAGAGGGTTCAGAGGAGATTTACCAGGATGCTGCCTGGATTAGAGAGGGTGCAGAGGAAATTTACCAGGGTGCTGCCTGGATTATAGAGGGTGCAGAGGAGATTTACCAGGAATCTGTCCGGATTAGAGAGGGTACGGAGGAGATTTACCTGGCTGCTGTCCGGATTGGAGAGGGTGCAGCGGAGATTTACCAGGATGCTGTCTGGATTAGAGAGGGTGCAGAGGAGATTTACCTGGCTGCTGTCCGGATTAGAGAGGGTGCAGAGGAGATTTAACAGGATGCTGCCTGGATTAGAGAGGGTGCAGAGGAAATTTACCAGGATGCTGCCTGGATTGGAGAAGGTGCAGACGAGATTTACCAGGATGCTGTCTCGATTAGAGAGAGTGCAAAGGAGATTTACTAGGATGCTGTCTGGATTAGAGAGGGTGCAGAAGAGATTTACCAGGATGCTGTCTGGATTAGAGAGGGTGCAGAGGAGATTTACCAGGATGCTGTCGGGATTAGAGAGGTGCAGAGGAGATTTACCTGTATGCTGCCTGGATTGGCGAGGCTGCAGAGGAGATTTACCAGGATGCTGACTGGATTAGAGAGGGTGCAGAGGAGATTTTCCAGGATGCTGCCTGGATTAGAGAGGGTGCAGAGGAGATTTACCAGGACGCAGTCTGGATTGGAGAGGGTACAGAGGAGATTTACGAGGATGCTGTCTGGATTAGAGAGGGTGTAGTGGAGATTTACTAGGATGCTGCCTGGATTAGAATGAGGGTGCAGAGGAGATTTACCAGGATGCTGCCTGTATTAGAGAGGGTGCAGAGGAGATTTACCAGGATGCTGCCTGGATTAGAGAGGGTGCAGAGGAGATTTACCAGGATGCTGTCTGGATTGGAGAGGGTGCAGTGGAGATTTACCAGGATGCTGCCTGGATTAGAGAGGGTGCAGAGGAAATTTACCAGGGTGCTGCCTGGATTATAGAGGGTGCAGAGGAGATTTACCAGGAATCTGTCCGGATTAGAGAGGGTACGGAGGAGATTTACCTGGCTGCTGTCCGGATTGGAGAGGGTGCAGCGGAGATTTACCAGGATGCTGTCTGGATTAGAGAGGGTGCAGAGGAGATTTACCTGGCTGCTGTCCGGATTAGAGAGGGTGCAGAGGAGATTTAACAGGATGCTGCCTGGATTAGAGAGGGTGCAGAGGAAATTTACCAGGATGCTGCCTGGATTGGAGAAGGTGCAGACGAGATTTACCAGGATGCTGTCTCGATTAGAGAGGGTGCAAAGGAGATTTACTAGGATGCTGTCTGGATTAGAGAGGATGCAGAAGAGATTTACCAGGATGCTGCCTGGATTAGAGAGGGTGCAGAGGAGATTTACCAGGATGCTGTCGGGATTAGAGAGGTGCAGAGGAGATTTACCTGTATGCTGCCTGGATTGGCGAGGCTGCAGAGGAGATTTACCAGGATGCTTACTGGATTAGAGATGGTGCAGAGGAGATTTACCAGGATGCTGCCTGGATTAGAGAGGGTGCAGAGGAGATTTACCAGGACGCAGTCTGGATTGGAGAGGGTACAGAGGAGATTTACGAGGATGCTGTCTGGATTAGAGAGGGTGTAGAGGAGATTTACTAGGATGCTGCCTGGATTAGAAAGAGGGTGCAGAGGAGATTTACCAGGATGCTGTCGGGATTAGAGAGGTGCAGAGGAGATTTACCTGTATGCTGCCTGGATTGGCGAGGCTGCTGAGGAGATTTACCAGGATGCTGACTGGATTAGAGAGGGTGCAGAGGAGATTTTCCAGGATGCTGCCTGGATTAGAGAGGGTGCAGAGGAGATTTACCAGGACGCAGTCTGGATTGGAGAGGGTACAGCGGAGATTTACGAGGATGCTGTCTGGATTAGAGAGGGTGTAGTGGAGATTTACTAGGATGCTGCCTGGATTAGAATGAGGGTGCAGAGGAGATTTACCAGGATGCTGCCTGTATTAGAGAGGGTGCAGAGGAGATTTACCAGGATGCTGCCTGGATTAGAGAGGGTGCAGAGGAGATTCACCAGGATGCTGCCTGGATTACAGAGGGTGCAGAGGAGATTTACCAGGATGCTGTCTGGATTGGAGAGGGTGCAGTGGAGATTTACCAGGATGCTGCCTGGATTAGAGAGGGTGCAGAGGAAATTTACCAGGGTGCTGCCTGGATTATAGAGGGTGCAGAGGAGATTTACCAGGAATCTGTCCGGATTAGAGAGGGTACGGAGGAGATTTACCTGGCTGCTGTCCGGATTGGAGAGTGTGCCGCGGAGATTTACCAGGATGCTGTCTGGATTAGAGAGGGTGCAGAGGAGATTTACCTGGCTGCTGTCCGGATTAGAGAGGGTGCAGAGGAGATTTAACAGGATGCTGCCTGGATTAGAGAGGGTGCAGAGGAAATTTACCAGGATGCTGCCTGGATTGGAGAAGGTGCAGACGAGATTTACCAGGATGCTGTCTCGATTAGAGAGGGTGCAAAGGAGATTTACTAGGATGCTGTCTGGATTAGAGAGGATGCAGAAGAGATTTACCAGGATGCTGTCTGGATTAGAGAGGGTGCAGAGGAGATTTACCAGGATGCTGTCGGGATTAGAGAGGTGCAGAGGAGATTTACCTGTATGCTGCCTGGATTGGCGAGGCTGCAGAGGAGATTTACCAGGATGCTGACTGGATTAGAGAGGGTGCAGAGGAGATTTACCAGGATGCTGCCTGGATTAGAGAGGGTGCAGAGGAGATTTACCAGGATGCAGTCTGGATTAGAGAGGGTGCAGAGGAGATTTACCTGGCTGCTGTCCGGATTAGAGAGGGTGCAGAGGAGATTTACCAGGATGCTGCCTGGATTAGAGAGGGTGCAGAGGAGATTTACCAGGATGCTGTCTGGATTGGAGAGGGTGCAGTGGAGATTTACCAGGATGCTGCCTGGATTAGAGAGGGTGCAGAGGAGATTTACCAGAATGCTGCCTGGATTAGAGAGGGTCCAGAGGAGATTTACCAGGATGCTGTCTGGATTAGAGACGGTGCAGAGGAGATTTACCAGGATGCTGCCTGGATTAGAGAGAGGGTGCAGAGGAGATTTACCAGGGTGCTGCCTGGATTAGAGAGGGTGCAGAGGAGATTTACCAGGATGCTGCCTGGATTAGAGAGGGTGCAGAGGAGATTTACCAGGATGCTGTCTGGATTGGAGAGGGTGCAGAGAAGATTCACCAGGATGCTGCCTAGATTAGAGAGGGTGCAGAGGAGATTTACTAGAATGCTGCCTGGATTAGAGAGAGGGTGCAGAGGAGATTTACCAGGATGCTGCCTGGATCAGAGCGGGTGCAGAGGAGATTTACCAGGAATCTGTCCGGATCAGAGAGGGTGCAGAGGAGATTTACCAGGAATCTGTCCGGATTAGAGATGGTACGGAGGAGATTTACCTGGCTGCTGTCCGGATTAGAGAGGGTGCAGAGGAGATTTATCAGGATGCTATCTGGATTAGAGAGGGTGCAGAGGAGATTTACCTGGCTGCTGTCCGGATTAGAGAGGGTGCAGAGGAGATTTAACAGGATGCTGTCTGGATTAGAGAGGGTGCAGAGGAGATTTACCAGGATGCTGCCTGGATTAGAGAGGGTGCAGAGGAGATTTACCAGGATGCTGCCTGGATTAGAGAGGGTGCAGAGGAAATTTACCAGGGTGCTGCCTGGATTAGAGAGGATGCAGAGGAGTTTTACCAGGAGGCTGCCTGGATTGGAGAAGGTGCAGACGAGATTTTCCAGTATGCTGTCTCGATTAGAGAGGGTGCAAATGAGATTTACTAGGATGCTGTCTGGATTAGAGAGGGTGCAGAAGAGATTTACCAGGATGCTGTCTGGATTAGAGAGGGTGCAGAGGAGATTTACCAGGATGCTGTCGGGATTAGAGAGGTACAGAGGAGATTTACCTGTATGCTGCCTGGATTGGCGTAGCTGCAGAGGAGATTTACCAGGATGCTGTCTGGATTAGAGAGGGTGCAGAGGAGATTTACCAGGATGCTGACTGGATTAGAGAGGGTGCAATGGAGATTTACCAGGATGCTGCCTGGATTAGAGAGGGTGCAGAGGAGATTTACCAGGATGCAGTCTGGATTGGAGAGGGTACAGAGGAGATTTATGATGATGCTGTCTGGATTAGAGAGGGTGTAGAGGAGATTTACTAGGATGCTGCCTGGATTAGAAAGAGGGTGGAGAGGAGATTTACCAGGATGCTGCCTGGATTAGAGAGGGTGCAGAGGAAATTTACCAGGGTGCTGCCTGGATTAGAGAGGGTGCAGAGGAGATTGACCAGGATGCTGCCTGGATTGGAGAAGGTGCAGACGAGATTTACCAGTATGCTATCTGGATTAGAGAGGGTGCAAAAGAGATTTACTAGGATGCTGTCTGGATTAGAGAGGGTGCAGAAGAGATTTACCAGGATGCTGTCTGGATTAGAGAGTGTGCAGAGGAGATTTACCAGGATGCCTTCGGGATTAGAGAGGTACAGAGGAGATTTACCTGTATGCTGCCTGGATTGGCGAGGCTGCAGAGGAGATTTACCAGGATGCTGACTGGATTAGAGAGGGTGCAATGGAGATTTATCAGGATGCTGCCTGGATTAGAGAGGGTGCAGAGGAGATTTACCAGGATGCAGTCTGGATTGGAGAGGGTACAGAGGAGATTTACGAGGATGCTGTCTGGATTAGAGAGGCTGTGGAGGAGATTTACTAGGATGCTGCCTGGATTAGAGAGGGTGCAGAGATTTACCAGGATGCTGCCTGGATTAGAGTGGGGGCAGAGGAGATTCACCAGGATGCTGCCTGGATGAGAGAGGGTGCAGAGGAGATTTACCAGGATGCTGTCTGGATTGGAGAGGGTGCAGTGGAGAGTTACCAGGATGCTGCCTGGATTAGAGAGGGTGCAGAGGAGATTTACCAGAATGCTGCCTGGATTAGAGAGGGTACAGAGGAGATTTACCAGGATGCTGTCTGGATTAGAGAGGGTGCAGAGGAGATTTACCAGGATGCTGTCTGGATTGGAGAGGGTGCAGTGGAGATTTACCAGGATGCTGCCTGGATTAGAGAGGGTGCAGAGGAGATTTACCAGAATGCTGCCTGGATTAGAGAGGGTCCAGAGGAGATTTACCAGGATGCTGTCTGGATTAGAGACGGTGCAGAGGAGATTTACCAGGATGCTGCCTGGATTAGAGAGAGGGTGCAGAGGAGATTTACCAGGGTGCTGCCTGGATTAGAGAGGGTGCAGAGGAGATTTACCAGGATGCTGCCTGGATTAGAGAGGGTGCAGAGGAGATTTACCAGGATGCTGTCTGGATTGGAGAGGGTGCAGAGAAGATTCACCAGGATGCTGCCTAGATTAGAGAGTGTGCAGAGGAGATTTACTAGAATGCTGCCTGGATTAGAGAGAGGGTGCAGAGGAGATTTACCAGGATGCTGCCTGGATCAGAGCGGGTGCAGAGGAGATTTACCAGGAATCTGTCCGGATCAGAGAGGGTGCAGAGGAGATTTACCAGGAATCTGTCTGGATTAGAGATGGTACGGAGGAGATTTACCTGGCTGCTGTCCGGATTAGAGAGGGTGCAGAGGAGATTTATCAGGATGCTGTCTGGATTAGAGAGGGTGCAGAGGAGATTTACCTGGCTGCTGTCCGGATTAGAGAGGGTGCAGAGGAGATTTAACAGGATGCTGTCTGGATTAGAGAGGGTGCAGAGGAGATTTACCAGGATGCTGCCTGGATTAGAGAGGGTGCAGAGGAGATTTACCAGGATGCTGCCTGGATTAGAGAGGGTGCAGAGGAATTTTACCAGGGTGCTGCCTGGATTAGAGAGGATGCAGAGGAGTTTTACCAGGAGGCTGCCTGGATTGGAGAAGGTGCAGACGAGATTTTCCAGTATGCTGTCTCGATTAGAGAGGGTGCAAATGAGATTTACTAGGATGCTGTCTGGATTAGAGAGGGTGCAGAAGAGATTTACCAGGATGCTGTCTGGATTAGAGAGGGTGCAGAGGAGATTTACCAGGATGCTGTCGGGATTAGAGAGGTACAGAGGAGATTTACCTGTATGCTGCCTGGATTGGCGTAGCTGCAGAGGAGATTTACCAGGATGCTGTCTGGATTAGAGAGGGTGCAGAGGAGATTTACCAGGATGCTGACTGGATTAGAGAGGGTGCAATGGAGATTTACCAGGATGCTGCCTGGATTAGAGAGGGTGCAGAGGAGATTTACCAGTATGCAGTCTGGATTGGAGAGGGTACAGAGGAGATTTATGATGATGCTGTCTGGATTAGAGAGGGTGTAGAGGAGATTTACTAGGATGCTGCCTGGATTAGAAAGAGGGTGGAGAGGAGATTTACCAGGATGCTGCCTGGATTAGAGAGGGTGCAGAGGAAATTTACCAGGGTGCTGCCTGGATTAGAGAGGGTGCAGAGGAGATTGACCAGGATGCTGCCTCGATTGGAGAAGGTGCAGACGAGATTTACCAGTATGCTATCTGGATTAGAGAGGGTGCAAAAGAGATTTACTAGGATGCTGTCTGGATTAGAGAGGGTGCAGAAGAGATTTACCAGGATGCTGTCTGGATTAGAGAGTGTGCAGAGGAGATTTACAAGGATGCCTTCGGGATTAGAGAGGTACAGAGGAGATTTACCTGTATGCTGCCTGGATTGGCGAGGCTGCAGAGGAGATTTACCAGGATGCTGACTGGATTAGAGAGGGTGCAATGGAGATTTATCAGGATGCTGCCTGGATTAGAGAGGGTGCAGAGGAGATTTACCAGGATGCAGTCTGGATTGGAGAGGGTACAGAGGAGATTTACGAGGATGCTGTCTGGATTAGAGAGGCTGTGGAGGAGATTTACTAGGATGCTGCCTGGATTAGAAAGAGGGTGCAGAGGAGATTTACCAGGATGCAGCCTGTATTAGAGAGGGTGCAGAGATTTACCAGGATGCTGCCTGGATTAGAGTGGGGGCAGAGGAGATTCACCAGGATGCTGCCTGGATGAGAGAGGGTGCAGAGGAGATTTACCAGGATGCTGTCTGGATTGGAGAGGGTGCAGTGGAGAGTTACCAGGATGCTGCCTGGATTAGAGAGGGTGCAGAGGAGATTTACCAGAATGCTGCCTGGATTAGAGAGGGTACAGAGGAGATTTACCAGGATGCTGTCTGGATTAGAGAGGGTGCAGAGGAGATTTACCAGAATGCTGCCTGGATTAGAGAGAGGGTGAAGAGGAGATTTACCAGGGTGCTGCCTGGATTAGAGAGGGTGCAGAGGATATTTACCAGGATGCTGTCTGGATTGGAGAGGGTGCAGAGAAGATTCACCAGGATGCTGCCTAGATTAGACAGGGTGCAAAGGAGATTTACCAGGATGCTGCCTGGATTAGAGAGGGTCCAGAGGAGATTTACTAGGATGCTGCCTGGATTAGAGAGGGTCCAGAGGAGATTTACCAGGATGCTGCCAGGATTAGAGAGGGTGCAGAGGAGATTTACTAGGATGCTGCCTGGATTAGAGAGGGTGCAGAGGAGATTTACCAGGATGCTGCCTGGATTAGAGAGGGTCCAGAGGAGATTTACTAGGATGCTGCCTGGATTAGAGAGGGTCCAGAGGAGATTTATCAGGATGCTGCCTGGATTAGAGAGGGTCCAGAGGAGATTTACCAGGATGCTGCCTGGATTAGAGAGGGTGCAGAGGAGATTTACTAGAATGCTGCCTGGATTAGAGAGAGGGTGCAGAGGAGATTTACCAGAATGCTGCCTGGATTAGAGAGGGTGCAGAGGAGATTGACCAGGATGCTGCCTCGATTGGAGAAGGTGCAGACGAGATTTACCAGTATGCTATCTGGATTAGAGAGGGTGCAAAAGAGATTTACTAGGATGCTGTCTGGATTAGAGAGGGTGCAGAAGAGATTTACCAGGATGCTGTCTGGATTAGAGAGTGTGCAGAGGAGATTTACAAGGATGCCTTCGGGATTAGAGAGGTACAGAGGAGATTTACCTGTATGCTGCCTGGATTGGCGAGGCTGCAGAGGAGATTTACCAGGATGCTGACTGGATTAGAGAGGGTGCAATGGAGATTTATCAGGATGCTGCCTGGATTAGAGAGGGTGCAGAGGAGATTTACCAGGATGCAGTCTGGATTGGAGAGGGTACAGAGGAGATTTACGAGGATGCTGTCTGGATTAGAGAGGCTGTGGAGGAGATTTACTAGGATGCTGCCTGGATTAGAAAGAGGGTGCAGAGGAGATTTACCAGGATGCAGCCTGTATTAGAGAGGGTGCAGAGATTTACCAGGATGCTGCCTGGATTAGAGTGGGGGCAGAGGAGATTCACCAGGATGCTGCCTGGATGAGAGAGGGTGCAGAGGAGATTTACCAGGATGCTGTCTGGATTGGAGAGGGTGCAGTGGAGTGTTACCAGGATGCTGCCTGGATTAGAGAGGGTGCAGAGGAGATTTACCAGAATGCTGCCTGGATTAGAGAGGGTACAGAGGAGATTTACCAGGATGCTGTCTGGATTAGAGAGGGTGCAGAGGAGATTTACCAGAATGCTGCCTGGATTAGAGAGAGGGTGAAGAGGAGATTTACCAGGGTGCTGCCTGGATTAGAGAGGGTGCAGAGGATATTTACCAGGATGCTGTCTGGATTGGAGAGGGTGCAGAGAAGATTCACCAGGATGCTGCCTAGATTAGACAGGGTGCAAAGGAGATTTACCAGGATGCTGCCTGGATTAGAGAGGGTCCAGAGGAGATTTACTAGGATGCTGCCTGGATTAGAGAGGGTCCAGAGGAGATTTACCAGGATGCTGCCAGGATTAGAGAGGGTGCAGAGGAGATTTACTAGGATGCTGCCTGGATTAGAGAGGGTGCAGAGGAGATTTACCAGGATGCTGCCTGGATTAGAGAGGGTCCAGAGGAGATTTACTAGGATGCTGCCTGGATTAGAGAGGGTCCAGAGGAGATTTATCAGGATGCTGCCTGGATTAGAGAGGGTCCAGAGGAGATTTACCAGGATGCTGCCTGGATTAGAGAGGGTGCAGAGGAGATTTACTAGAATGCTGCCTGGATTAGAGAGAGGGTGCAGAGGAGATTTACCAGAATGCTGTCTGGATTAGAGAGGGTGCTTAGGAGATTTACCAGGATGCTGTCTGGATTAGAGAGGGTGCAGAAGAGATTTGCCAGGATGCTGTCTGGATTGGCGAGGCTGCAGAGGAGATTTACCAGGATGCTGCCTGGATTAGAGAGGGTGCAGAGGAGATTTCCCACGATGCTGCCTGTAATAGAGAGGGTGCAGAGGAGATTTACTAGGGTGCTGCCTGGATTAGAGAGGGTGCAGAGGAGATTTACTAGGAAGCTGCCTGGATTAGAGAGGGTCCAGAGGAGATTTACTAGGATGCTGCCTGGATTAGAGAGGGTCCAGAGGAGATTTACAAGGATGCTGCCTGGATTAGAGAGGGTGCAGAGGAGATTTACCAGGATGCAGTCTGGATTGGAGAGGGTACAGAGGAGATTTACGAGGATGCTGTCTGGATTAGAGAGGGTGTAGAGGAGATTTACTAGGATGCTGCCTGGATTAGAAAGAGGGTGCAGAGGAGATTTACCAGGATGCTGCCTGTATTACAGAGGGTGCAGAGGAGATTTACCAGGATGCTGCCTGGATTAGAGAGGGTGCAGAGGAGATTCACCAGGATGCTGTCTGGATTAGAGAGGGTGCAGAGGAGATTTACCAGGATGCTGTCTGGATTGGAGAGGGTGCAGTGGAGATTTACCAGGATGCTGCCTGGATTAGAGAGGGTGCAGAGGAGATTTACCAGATTGCTGCCTGGATTAGAGAGGGTCCAGAGGAGATTTACCAGGATGCTGTCTGGATTAGAGACGGTGCAGAGGAGATTTACCAGGATGCTGCCTGGATTAGAGAGAGGGTGCAGAGGAGATTTACCAGGGTGCTGCCTGGATTAGAGAGGGTGCAGAGGAGATTTACCAGGATGCTGCCTGGATTAGAGAGGGTGCAGAGGAGATTTACAAGGATGCTGTTTTTAATTGGAGAGGGTGCAGAGAAGATTCACCAGGATGCTGCCTAGATTAGAGAGGGTGCAGAGGAGATTTACTAGAATGCTGCCTGGATTAGAGAGAGGGTGCAGAGGAGATTTACCAGGATGCTGCCTGGATTAGAGCAGGTGCAGAGGAGATTTTCCAGGAATCTGTCCGGATTAGAGAGGGTGCAGAGGAGATTTACCAGGAATCTGTCCGGATTAGAGAGGGTACGGAGGAGATTTACCTGGCTGCTGTCCGGATTAGAGAGGGTGCAGAGGAGATTTACCAGGATGCTGTCTGGATTAGAGAGGGTGCAGAGGAGATTTACCTGGCTGCTGTCCGGATTAGAGAGGGTGCAGAGGAGATTTAACAGGATGCTGTCTGGATTAGAGAGGGTGCAGAGGAGATTTACCAGGATGCTGCCTGGATTAGAGAGGGTGCAGAGGAGATTTACCAGGATGCTGCCTGGATTATAGAGGGTGCAGAGGAAATTTACCAGGGTGCTGCCTGGATTAGAGAGGATGCAGAGGAGATTTACCAGGATGCTGCCTGGATTGGAGAAGGTGCAGACGAGATTTTCCAGAATGCTGTCTCGATTAGAGAGGGTGCAAATGAGATTTACTAGGATGCTGTCTGGATTAGAGAGGGTGCAGAAGAGATTTACCAGGATGCTGTCTGGATTAGAGAGGGTGCAGAGGAGATTTACCAGGATGCTGTCGGGATTAGAGAGGTACAGAGCAGATTTACCTGTATGCTGCCTGGATTGGCGTAGCTGCAGAGGAGATTTACCAGGATGCTGTCTGGATTAGAGAGGGTGCAGAGGAGATTTACCAGGATGCTGACTGGATTAGAGAGGGTGCAAAGGAGATTTACACGGATGCTGCCTGGATTAGAGAGGGTGCAGAGGAGATTTACCAGTATGCAGTCTGGATTGGAGAGGGTACAGAGGAGATTTATGATGATGCTGTCTGGATTAGGGAGGGTGTAGAGGAGATTTACTAGGATGCTGCCTGGATTAGAAAGAGGGTGGAGAGGAAATTTACCAGGATGCTGCCAGGATTAGAGAAGGTGCAGAGGAAATTTACCAGGGTGCTGCCTGGATTAGAGAGGGTGCAGAGGAGATTTACCAGGATGCTGCCTGGATTGGAGAAGGTGCAGACGAGATTTACCAGTATGCTGTCTGGATTAGAGAGGGTGCAAAGGAGATTTACTAGGATGCTGTCTGGATTTGAGAGGGTGCAGAAGAGATTTACCAGGATGCTGTCTGGATTAGAGAGTGTGCAGAGGAGATTTACCAGGATGCCTTCGGGATTAGAGAGGTACAGAGGAGATTTACGTGTATGCTGCCTGGATTGGCGAGGCTGCAGAGGAGATTTACCAGGATGCTGACTGGATTAGAGAGGGGGCAATGGAGATTTATCAGGATGCTGCCTGGATTAGAGAGGGTGCAGAGGAGATTTATGAGGATGCTGTCTGGATTAGAGAGGCTGTGGAGGAGATTTACCAGGATGCAGCCTGTATTAGAGAGGGTGCAGAGATTTACCAGGATGCTGCCTGGATTAGAGTGGGGGCAGAGGAGATTCACCAGGATGCTGCCTGGATTAGAGAGGGTGCAGAGGAGATTTACCAGGATGCTGTCTGGATTGGAGAGGGTGCAGAGAAGATTCACCAGGATGCTGCCTAGATTAGAGAGGGTGCAGAGGAGATTTACCAGGATGCTGCCTGGATTAGAGAGGGTCCAGAGGAGATTTACTAGAATGCTGCCTGGATTAGAGAGAGGGTGCAGAGGAGATTTACCATGATGCTGCCTGGATTAGAGCGGGTGCAGAGGAGATTTACCAGGAATCTGTCCGGATTAGTGAGGGTGCAGAGGAGATTTACCAGGATGCTGCCTGGATTAGAGAGGGTCCAGAGGAGATTTACTAGGATGCTGCCTGGATTAGTGAGGGTCCAGAGGAGATTTACCAGGATGCTGCCTGGATTAGAGAGCGTCCAGAGGAGATTTACCAGGATGCTGTCTGGATTAGAGACGGTGCAGAGGAGATTTACCAGGATGCTGCCTGGATTAGAGAGAGGGTGCAGAGGAGATTTACCAGGGTGCTGCCTGGATTAGAGAGGGTGCAGAGGAGATTTACCAGGATGCTGCCTGGATTAGAGAGGGTGCAGAGGAGATTTACAAGGATGCTGTTTTTAATTGGAGAGGGTGCAGAGAAGATTCACCAGGATGCTGCCTAGATTAGAGAGGGTGCAGAGGAGATTTACTAGAATGCTGCCTGGATTAGAGAGAGGGTGCAGAGGAGATTTACCAGGATGCTGCCTGGATTAGAGCAGGTGCAGTGGAGATTTTCCAGGAATCTGTCCGGATTAGAGAGGGTGCAGAGGAGATTTACCAGGAATCTGTCCGGATTAGAGAGGGTACGGAGGAGATTTACCTGGCTGCTGTCCGGATTAGAGAGGGTGCAGAGGAGATTTACCAGGATGCTGTCTGGATTAGAGAGGGTGCAGAGGAGATTTACCTGGCTGCTGTCCGGATTAGAGAGGGTGCAGAGGAGATTTAACAGGATGCTGTCTGGATTAGAGAGGGTGCAGAGGAGATTTACCAGGATGCTGCCTGGATTAGAGAGGGTGCAGAGGAGATTTACCAGGATGCTGCCTGGATTATAGAGGGTGCAGAGGAAATTTACCAGGGTGCTGCCTGGATTAGAGAGGATGCAGAGGAGATTTACCAGGATGCTGCCTGGATTGGAGAAGGTGCAGACGAGATTTTCCAGAATGCTGTCTCGATTAGAGAGGGTGCAAATGAGATTTACTAGGATGCTGTCTGGATTAGAGAGGGTGCAGAAGAGATTTACCAGGATGCTGTCTGGATTAGAGAGGGTGCAGAGGAGATTTACCAGGATGCTGTCGGGATTAGAGAGGTACAGAGCAGATTTACCTGTATGCTGCCTGGATTGGCGTAGCTGCAGAGGAGATTTACCAGGATGCTGTCTGGATTAGAGAGGGTGCAGAGGAGATTTACCAGGATGCTGACTGGATTAGAGAGTGTGCAAAGGAGATTTACACGGATGCTGCCTGGATTAGAGAGGGTGCAGAGGAGATTTACCAGTATGCAGTCTGGATTGGAGAGGGTACAGAGGAGATTTATGATGATGCTGTCTGGATTAGGGAGGGTGTAGAGGAGATTTACTAGGATGCTGCCTGGATTAGAAAGAGGGTGGAGAGGAGATTTACCAGGATGCTGCCTGGATTAGAGAAGGTGCAGAGGAAATTTACCAGGGTGCTGCCTGGATTAGAGAGGGTGCAGAGGAGATTTACCAGGATGCTGCCTGGATTGGAGAAGGTGCAGACGAGATTTACCAGTATGCTGTCTGGATTAGAGAGGGTGCAAAGGAGATTTACTAGGATGCTGTCTGGATTTGAGAGGGTGCAGAAGAGATTTACCAGGATGCTGTCTGGATTAGAGAGTGTGCAGAGGAGATTTACTAGGATGCCTTCGGGATTAGAGAGGTACAGAGGAGATTTACGTGTATGCTGCCTGGATTGGCGAGGCTGCAGAGGAGATTTACCAGGATGCTGCCTGGATTAGAGAGAGGGTGCAGAGGAGATTTACCAGAATGCTGTCTGGATTAGAGAGGGTGCTCAGGAGATTTACCAGGATGCTGTCTGGATTAGAGAGGGTGCAGAAGAGATTTACCAGGATGCTGTCTGGATTGGCGAGGCTGCAGAGGAGATTTACCAGGATGCTGCCTGGATTAGAGAGGGTGCAGAGGAGATTTCCCACGATGCTGCCTGTAATAGAGAGGGTGCAGAGGAGATTTACTAGGGTGCTGCCTGGATTAGAGAGGGTGCAGAGGAGATTTACTAGGAAGCTGCCTGGATTAGAGAGGGTCCAGAGGAGATTTACTAGGATGCTGCCTGGATTAGAGAGGGTCCAGAGGAGATTTACCAGGATGCTGCCTGGATTAGAGAGGGTGCAGAGGAGATTTACTAGAATGCTGCCTGGATTAAAGAGAGGGTGCAGAGGAGATTTACCAGGATGCTGTCTGGATTAGAGAGTATGCTTAGGAGATTTACCAGGATGCTGTCTGGATTAGAGAGTGTGCAGAAGAGATTTAGCAGGATGCTGTCTGGATTGGCGAGGCTGCAGAGGAGATTTACCAGGATTCTCTCTGGATTGGAGAAGGTGTAGAGGAGATTTACCAGGATACTGTCTGGATTGGAGAGTGTGCAGAGGACATTTACGAGGATGCTGACTGGATTGGAGAGGGTGCAGAGGAGATTTACCAGGATGCTGCCTGGATTATGGAGGGTGCAGAGGATATTTACCAGGATGCTGCCTGAATTAGAGAGGGTGCAGAGGAGATTTACCAGGATGCTGCCTGAATTAGAGAGGGTGCAGAGGAGATTTACCAGGATGCTGCCTGGATTAGAGAGAGGGTGCAGAGGAGATTTACCAGGGTGCTGCCTGGATTAGAGAGGGTGCAGAGGAGATTTACCAGGATGCTGCCTGGATTAGAGAGGGTGCAGAGGAGATTTACCAGGATGCTGTCTGGATTGGAGAGGGTGCAGAGAAGATTCACCAGGATGCTGCCTAGATTAGAGAGGGTGCAGAGGAGATTTACTAGAATGCTGCCTGGATTAGAGAGAGGGTGCAGAGGAGATTTACCAGGATGCTGCCTGGATCAGAGCGGGTGCAGAGGAGATTTACCAGGAATCTGTCCGTATTAGAGAGGGTGCAGAGAAGATTTACCAGGAATCTGTCCGGATTACAGAGGGTACGGAGGAGATTTACCAGGATGCTGCCTGGATTATGGAGGGTGCAGAGGATATTTACCAGGATGCTGCCTGGATTGGAGAGGGTGCAGAGAAGATTTACCAGGATGCTGCCTGGATTATGTAGGGTGCAGAGGAGATTTACCAGGAATCTGTCCGGATTAGAGAGGGTGTAGAGGAGATTTACCAGGAATCTGTCCGGATTAGAGAGGGTACGGAGGAGATTTACCTGGCTGCTGTCTGGATTAAAGAGGGTGCAGAGGAGATTTACCAGGATGCTGTCTGGATTACAGAGTGTGCAGAGGAGATTTACCTGGCTGCTGTCCGGATTAGAGAGGGTGCAGAGGAGATTTAACAGGATGCTGTCTGGATTAGAAAGGGTGCAGAGGAGATTTACCAGGATGCTGCCTGGATTAGAGAGGGTGCAGAGGAGATTTACCAGGGTGCTGCCTAGATTAGAGAGGGTGCAGAGGAGATTTACCAGGATGCTGCCTGGATTGGAGAAGGTGCAGACGAGATTTACCAGGATGCTGTCTCGATTCGAGAGGTTGCAAAGGAGATTTACTAGGATGCTGTCTGGATTAGAGAGGGTGCAGAAGAGATTTACCAGGATGCTGTCTGGATTAGAGAGGGTGCAGAGGAGATTTACCTGGCTGCTGTCCGGATTAGAGAGGGTGCAGAGGAAATTTAACAGGATGCTGTCTGGATTAGAAAGGGTGCAGAGGAGATTTACCAGGATGCTGCCTGGATTAGAGAGGGTGCAGAGGAGATTTACCAGGGTGCTGCCTAGATTAGAGAGGGTGCAGAGGAGATTTACCAGGATGCTGCCTGGATTGGAGAAGGTGCAGACGAGATTTACCAGGATGCTGTCTCGATTCGAGAGGGTGCAAAGGAGATTTACTAGGATGCTGTCTGGATTAGAGAGGGTGCAGAAGAGATTTACCAGGATGCTGTCTGGATTAGAGAGGGTGCAGAGGAGATTTACCAGGATGCTGTCTGGATTGGCGAGGCTGCAGAGGAGATTTACCAGGATGCTGCCTGGATTAGAGAGGGTGCAGAGGAGATTTCCCAGGATTCTCTCTGGATTGGAGAAGGTGTAGAGGAGAATTACCAGGATGCTGTCGGGATTAGTGAGGGTACTGAGGAGATTTACCAGGATGCTGTCTGGATTGGAGAGGGTGCAGAGGACATTTACGAGGATGCTGGCTGTATTAGAAAGGGTGCAGAGGAGATTTACCAGGATGCTGTCTGGATTAGAGAGGGTGCAGAGGAGATTTACCAGAATGCTGTCTGGATTAGAGAGTGTGCAGAGGAGATTTACCAGGATGCTGCCTGGATTAGAGAGGGTGCAGAGGAGATTTACCAGGATGCTGCCTGGATTGGAGAGGGTGCAGAGGAGATTTACCAGGATGCTGCCTGGATTATGGAGGGTGCAGAGGATATTTACCAGGATGCTGCCTGAATTAGAGAGGGTGCAGAGGAGATTTACCAGGATGCTGCCTGAAATAGAGAGGGTGCAGAGGAGATTTACCAGGATGCTGCCTGGATTAGAGAGGGTGCTGAGGAGATTTACCAGGATGCTGCCTGGATTAAAGAGGGTGCAGAGGAGATTTACCAGGATGCTGCCTGGATTAGAGAGGGTGCAGAGGAGATTTACCAGGATGCTGCCTGGATTATGGAGGGTGCAGAGGATATTTACCAGGATGCTGCCTGTATTAGAGAGGGTGCAGAGGAGATTTACCTGGATGCTGCCTGGATTATGGAGGGTGCAGAGGATATTTACCAGGATGCTGCCTGGATTAGAGAGGGTGCAGAGGAAATTTACCAGGGTGCTGCCTGGATTATAGAGGGTGCAGAGGAGATTTACCAGGAATCTGTCCGGATTAGAGAGGGTACGGAGGAGATTTACCTGGCTGCTGTCCGGATTGGAGAGGGTGCAGCGGAGATTTACCAGGATGCTGTCTGGATTAGAGAGGGTGCAGAGGAGATTTACCTGTCTGCTGTCCGGATTAGAGAGGGTGCAGAGGAGATTTAACAGGATGCTGCCTGGATTAGAGAGGGTGCAGAGGAAATTTACCAGGATGCTGCCTGGATTGGAGAAGGTGCAGACGAGATTTACCAGGATGCTGTCTCGATTAGAGAGGGTGCAAAGGAGATTTACTAGGATGCTGTCTGGATTAGAGAGGGTGCAGAAGAGATTTACCAGGATGCTGTCTGGATTAGAGAGGGTGCAGAGGAGATTTACCAGGATGCTGTCGGGATTAGAGAGGTGCAGAGGAGATTTACCTGTATGCTGCCTGGATTGGCGAGGCTGCAGAGGAGATTTACCAGGACGCTGACTGGATTAGAGAGGGTGCAGAGGAGATTTACCAGGATGCTGCCTGGATTAGAGAGGGTGCAGAGGAGATTTACCAGGACGCAGTCTGGATTGGAGAGGGTACAGAGGAGATTTACGAGGATGCTGTCTGGATTAGAGAGGGTGTAGAGGAGATTTACTAGGATGCTGCCTGGATTAGAAAGAGGGTGCAGAGGAGATTTACCAGGATGCTGCCTGTATTAGAGAGGGTGCAGAGGAGATTTACCAGGATGCTGCCTGGATTAGAGAGGGTGCAGAGGAGATTCACCAGGATGCTGCCTGGATTACAGAGGGTGCAGAGGAGATTTACCAGGATGCTGTCTGGATTGGAGAGGGTGCAGTGGAGATTAACCAGGATGCTGCCTGGATTAGAGAGGGTGCAGAGGAGATTTACCAGAATGCTGCCTGGATTAGAGAGGGTCCAGAGGAGATTTACCAGGATGCTGTCTGGATTAGAGACGGTGCAGAGGAGATTTATTAGGATGCTGCCTGGATTAGAGAGAGGGTGCAGAGGAGATTTACCAGGGTGCTGCCTGGATTAGAGAGGGTGCAGAGGAGATTTACCAAGATGCTGCCTGGATTAGAGGGTGCAGAGGAGATTTACCAGGATGCTGTCTGGATTGGAGAGGGTGCAGAGGAGATTTACTAGAATGCTGCCTGGATTAGAGAGAGGGTGCAGAGGAGATTTACCATGATGCTGCCTGGATTAGAGCTGGTGCAGAGGAGATTTACCAGGAATCTGTCCGGATTAGTGAGGGTGCAGAGGAGATTTACCAGGAATCTGTCCGGATTAGAGAGGGTACGGAGGAGATTTACCTGGCTGCTGTCCGGATTGGAGAGGGTGCAGCGGAGATTTACCAGGATGCTGTCTGGATTAGAGAGGGTGCAGAGGAGATTTACCTGTCTGCTGTCCGGATTAGAGAGGGTGCAGAGGAGATTTAACAGGATGCTGCCTGGATTAGAGAGGGTGCAGAGGAAATTTACCAGGATGCTGCCTGGATTGGAGAAGGTGCAGACGAGATTTACCAGGATGCTGTCTCGATTAGAGAGGGTGCAAAGGAGATTTACTAGGATGCTGTCTGGATTAGAGAGGGTGCAGAAGAGATTTACCAGGATGCTGTCTGGATTAGAGAGGGTGCAGAGGAGATTTACCAGGATGCTGTCGGGATTAGAGAGGTGCAGAGGAGATTTACCTGTATGCTGCCTGGATTGGCGAGGCTGCAGAGGAGATTTACCAGGACGCTGACTGGATTAGAGAGGGTGCAGAGGAGATTTACCAGGATGCTGCCTGGATTAGAGAGGGTGCAGAGGAGATTTACCAGGACGCAGTCTGGATTGGAGAGGGTACAGAGGAGATTTACGAGGATGCTGTCTGGATTAGAGAGGGTGTAGAGGAGATTTACTAGGATGCTGCCTGGATTAGAAAGAGGGTGCAGAGGAGATTTACCAGGATGCTGCCTGTATTAGAGAGGGTGCAGAGGAGATTTACCAGGATGCTGCCTGGATTAGAGAGGGTGCAGAGGAGATTCACCAGGATGCTGCCTGGATTACAGAGGGTGCAGAGGAGATTTACCAGGATGCTGTCTGGATTGGAGAGGGTGCAGTGGAGATTAACCAGGATGCTGCCTGGATTAGAGAGGGTGCAGAGGAGATTTACCAGAATGCTGCCTGGATTAGAGAGGGTCCAGAGGAGATTTACCAGGATGCTGTCTGGATTAGAGACGGTGCAGAGGAGATTTATTAGGATGCTGCCTGGATTAGAGAGAGGGTGCAGAGGAGATTTACCAGGGTGCTGCCTGGATTAGAGAGGGTGCAGAGGAGATTTACCAAGATGCTGCCTGGATTAGAGGGTGCAGAGGAGATTTACCAGGATGCTGTCTGGATTGGAGAGGGTGCAGAGGAGATTTACTAGAATGCTGCCTGGATTAGAGAGAGGGTGCAGAGGAGATTTACCATGATGCTGTCTGGATTAGAGCTGGTGCAGAGGAGATTTACCAGGAATCTGTCCGGATTAGTGAGGGTGCAGAGGAGATTTACCAGGAATCTGTCCGGATTAGAGAGGGTACGGAGGAGATTTACCTGGCTGCTGTCCGGATTAGAGAGGGTGCAGAGGAGATTTACCAGGATGCTGTCTGGATTAGAGAGGGTGCAGAGGAGATTTACCTGGCTGCTGTCCGGATTAGAGAGGGTGCAGAGGAGATTTAACAGGATGCTGTCTGGATTAGAGAGGGTGCAGAGGAGATTTACCAGGATGCTGCCTGGATTGGAGAGGGTGCAGAGAAGATTCACCAGGATGCTGCCTAGATTAGAGAGGGTGCAGAGGAGATTTACTAGAATGCTGCCTGGATTAGAGAGGGTGCAGAGGAGATTTCCCAGGATTCTCTCTGGATTGCAGAAGGTGTAGAGGAGAATTACCAGGATGCTGTCGGGATTAGTGAGGGTACTGAGGAGATTTACCAGGATGCTGTCTGGATTGGAGAGGGTGCAGAGGACATTTACGAGGATGCTGGCTGTATTAGAGAGGGTGCTGACGAGATTTACCAGGATGCTGTCTGGATTAGAGAGGGTGCAGAGGAGATTTACCAGGATGCTGTCTGGATTAGAGAGGGTGCAGAGGAGATTTACCAGGATGCTGCCTGGATTAGAAAGGGTGCAGAGGAGATTTACCAGGATGCTGCCTGGATTGGAGAGGGTGCAGAGGAGATTTACCAGGATGCTGCCTGGATTATGGAGGGTGCAGAGGATATTTACCAGGATGCTGCCTGAATTAGAGAGGGTGCAGAGGAGATTTACCAGGATGCTGCCTGAAATAGAGAGGGTGCAGAGCAGATTTACCAGGATGCTGCCTGGATTAGAGAGGGTGCTGAGGAGATTTACCAGGATGCTGCTTGGATTAAAGAGGGTGCAGAGGAGATTTACCAGGATGCTGTCTGGATTAGAGAGGGTGCAGAGGAGATTTACCAGGATGCTGTCTGGATTAGAGAGGGTGCAGAGGAGATTTACCAGGATGCTGCCTGGATTAGAAAGGGTGCAGAGGAGATTTACCAGGATGCTGCCTGGATTGGAGAGGGTGCAGAGGAGATTTACCAGGATGCTGCCTGGATTATGGAGGGTGCAGAGGATATTTACCAGGATGCTGCCTGAATTAGAGAGGGTGCAGAGGAGATTTACCAGGATGCTGCCTGAAATAGAGAGGGTGCAGAGCAGATTTACCAGGATGCTGCCTGGATTAGAGAGGGTGCTGAGGAGATTTACCAGGATGCTGCTTGGATTAAAGAGGGTGCAGAGGAGATTTACCAGGATGCTGCCTGGATTATGGAGGGTGCAGAGGATATTTACCAGGATGCTGCCTGTATTAGAGAGGGTGCAGAGGAGATTTACCAGGATGCTGCCTGGATTATGGAGGGTGCAGAGGATATTTACCAGGATGCTGCCTGGATTAGAGAGGGTGCAGAGGAAATTTACCAGGGTGCTGCCTGGATTATAGAGGGTGCAGAGGAGATTTACCAGGAATCTGTCCGGATTAGAGAGGGTACGGAGGAGATTTACCTGGCTGCTGTCCGGATTGGAGAGGGTGCAGCGGAGATTTACCAGGATGCTGTCTGGATTAGAGAGGGTGCAGAGGAGATTTACCTGTCTGCTGTCCGGATTAGAGAGGGTGCAGAGGAGATTTAACAGGATGCTGCCTGGATTAGAGAGGGTGCAGAGGAAATTTACCAGGATGCTGCCTGGATTGGAGAAGGTGCAGACGAGATTTACCAGGATGCTGTCTCGATTAGAGAGGGTGCAAAGGAGATTTACTAGGATGCTGTCTGGATTAGAGAGGGTGCAGAAGAGATTTACCAGGATGCTGTCTGGATTAGAGAGGGTGCAGAGGAGATTTACCAGGATGCTGTCGGGATTAGAGAGGTGCAGAGGAGATTTACCTGTATGCTGCCTGGATTGGCGAGGCTGCAGAGGAGATTTACCAGGACGCTGACTGGATTAGAGAGGGTGCAGAGGAGATTTACCAGGATGCTGCCTGGATTAGAGAGGGTGCAGAGGAGATTTACCAGGACGCAGTCTGGATTGGAGAGGGTACAGAGGAGATTTACGAGGATGCTGTCTGGATTAGAGAGGGTGTAGAGGAGATTTACTAGGATGCTGCCTGGATTAGAAAGAGGGTGCAGAGGAGATTTACCAGGATGCTGCCTGTATTAGAGAGGGTGCAGAGGAGATTTACCAGGATGCTGCCTGGATTAGAGAGGGTGCAGAGGAGATTCACCAGGATGCTGCCTGGATTACAGAGGGTGCAGAGGAGATTTACCAGGATGCTGTCTGGATTGGAGAGGGTGCAGTGGAGATTAACCAGGATGCTGCCTGGATTAGAGAGGGTGCAGAGGAGATTTACCAGAATGCTGCCTGGATTAGAGAGGGTCCAGAGGAGATTTACCAGGATGCTGTCTGGATTAGAGACGGTGCAGAGGAGATTTATTAGGATGCTGCCTGGATTAGAGAGAGGGTGCAGAGGAGATTTACCAGGGTGCTGCCTGGATTAGAGAGGGTGCAGAGGAGATTTACCAAGATGCTGCCTGGATTAGAGGGTGCAGAGGAGATTTACCAGGATGCTGTCTGGATTGGAGAGGGTGCAGAGAAGATTCACCAGGATGCTGCCTAGATTAGAGAGGGTGCAGAGGAGATTTACTAGAATGCTGCCTGGATTAGAGAGAGGGTGCAGAGGAGATTTACCATGATGCTGCCTGGATTAGAGCTGGTGCAGAGGAGATTTACCAGGAATCTGTCCGGATTAGTGAGGGTGCAGAGGAGATTTACCAGGAATCTGTCCGGATTAGAGAGGGTACGGAGGAGATTTACCTGGCTGCTGTCCGGATTAGAGAGGGTGCAGAGGAGATTTACCAGGATGCTGTCTGGATTAGAGAGGGTGCAGAGGAGATTTACCTGGCTGCTGTCCGGATTAGAGAGGGTGCAGAGGAGATTTAACAGGATGCTGTCTGGATTAGAGAGGGTGCAGAGGAGATTTACCAGGATGCTGCCTGGATTGGAGAGGGTGCAGAGAAGATTCACCAGGATGCTGCCTAGATTAGAGAGGGTGCAGAGGAGATTTACTAGAATGCTGCCTGGATTAGAGAGGGTGCAGAGGAGATTTCCCAGGATTCTCTCTGGATTGCAGAAGGTGTAGAGGAGAATTACCAGGATGCTGTCGGGATTAGTGAGGGTACTGAGGACATTTACCAGGATGCTGTCTGGATTGGAGAGGGTGCAGAGGACATTTACGAGGATGCTGGCTGTATTAGAGAGGGTGCTGACGAGATTTACCAGGATGCTGTCTGGATTAGAGAGGGTGCAGAGGAGATTTACCAGAATGCTGTCTGGATTAGAGAGGGTGCAGAGGAGATTTACCAGGATGCTGCCTGGATTAGAAAGGGTGCAGAGGAGATTTACCAGGATGCTGCCTGGATTGGAGAGGGTGCAGAGGAGATTTACCAGGATGCTGCCTGGATTATGGAGGGTGCAGAGGATATTTACCAGGATGCTGCCTGAATTAGAGAGGGTGCAGAGGAGATTTACCAGGATGCTGCCTGAAATAGAGAGGGTGCAGAGCAGATTTACCAGGATGCTGCCTGGATTAGAGAGGGTGCTGAGGAGATTTACCAGGATGCTGCTTGGATTAAAGAGGGTGCAGAGGAGATTTACCAGGATGCTGCCTGGATTAGAGAGGGTGCAGAGGAGATTTACCAGGATGCTGCCTGGATTATGGAGGGTGCAGAGGATATTTACCAGGATGCTGTCTGGATTAGAGAGGGTGCAGAGGAGATTTACCTGGCTGCTGTCCGGATTAGATAGGGTGCAGAGGAGATTTAACAGAATGCTGTCTGGATTAGAAAGGGTGCAGAGGAGAATTACCAGGATGCTGCCTGGATTAGAGAGGGTGCAGAGGAGATTTACCAGGATGCTGCCTGGATTAGAGAGGGTGCAGAGGAAATTTACCAGGGTGCTGCCTGGATTAGAGAGGGTGCAGAGGAGATTTACCAGGAATCTGTCCGGATTAGAGAGGGTACGGAGGAGATTTACCTGGCTGCTGTCCGGATTAGAGAGGGTGCAGCGGAGATTTACCAGGATGCTGTCTGGATTAGAGAGGGTGCAGAGGAGATTTACCTGGCTGCTGTCCGGATTAGAGAGGGTGCAGAGGAGATTTAACAGGATGCTGCCTGGATTAGAGAGGGTGCAGAGGAAATTTACCAGGATGCTGCCTGGATTGGAGAAGGTGCAGACGAGATATACCAGGATGCTGTCTCGATTAGAGAGGGTGCAAAGGAGATTTACTAGGATGCTGTCTGGATTAGAGAGGGTGCAGAGGAGATTTACCAGGATGCTGTCGGGATTAGAGAGGTGCAGAGGAGATTTACCTGTATGCTGCCTGGATTAGAGAGGGTGCAGAGGAGATTTACCAGGACGCAGTCTGGATTGGAGAGGGTACAGAGGAGATTTACGAGGATGCTGTCTGGATTAGAGAGGGTGTAGAGGAGATTTACTAGGATGCTGCCTGGATTAGAAAGAGGGTGCAGAGGAGATTTACCAGGATGCTGCCTGTATTAGAGAGGGTGCAGAGGAGATTTACCAGGATGCTGCCTGGATTAGAGAGGGTGCAGAGGAGATTCACCAGGATGCTGCCTGGATTACAGAGGGTGCAGAGGAGATTTACCAGGATGCTGTCTGGATTGGAGAGGGTGCAGTGGAGATTTACCAGGATGCTGCCTGGATTAGAGAGGGTGCAGAGGAGATTTACCAGAATGCTGCCTGGATTAGAGAGGGTCCAGAGGAGATTTACCAGGATGCTGTCTGGATTAGAGACGGTGCAGAGGAGATTTACCAGGATGCTGCCTGGATTAGAGAGAGGGTGCAGAGGAGATTTACCAGGGTGCTGCCTGGATTAGAGAGGGTGCAGAGGAGATTTACCAGGATGCTGCCTGGATTAGAGAGGGTGCAGAGGAGATTTACCTGGATGCTGTCTGGATTGGAGAGGGTGCAGAGAAGATTCACCAGGATGCTGCCTAGATTAGAGAGGGTGCAGAGGAGATTTACTAGAATGCTGCCTGGATTAGAGAGAGGGTGCAGAGGAGATTTACCATGATGCTGCCTGGATTAGAGCGGGTGCAGAGGAGATTTACCAGGAATCTGTCCGGATTAGAGAGGGTACGGAGGAGATTTACCTGGCTGCTGTCCGGATTAGAGAGGGTGCAGCGGAGATTTACCAGGATGCTGTCTGGATTAGAGAGGGTGCAGAGGAGATTTACCTGGCTGCTGTCCGCATTAGAGAGGGTGCAGAGGAGATTTATCAGGATGCTGCCTGGATTAGAGAGGGTGCAGAGGAAATTTACTAGGATGCTGCCTGGATTGGAGAAGGTGCAGAGGAGATTTACCTGTATGCTGCCTGGATTGGCGAGGCTGCAGAGGAGATTTACCAGGATGCTGACTGGATTAGAGAGGGTGCAGAGGAGATTTACCAGGATGCTGCCTGGATTAGAGAGGGTGCAGAGGAGATTTACCAGGACGCAGTCTGGATTGGGGAGGGTACAGAGGAGATTTACGAGGATGCTGTCTGGATTAGAGAGGGTGTAGAGGAGATTTACTAGGATGCTGCCTGGATTAGAAAGAGTGTGCAGAGGAGATTTACCAGGATGCTGCCTGTATTAGAGAGGGTGCAGAGGAGATTTACCAGGATGCTGCCTGGATTAGAGAGGGTGCAGAGGAGATTCACCAGGATGCTGCCTGGATTACAGAGGGTGCAGAGGAGATTTACCAGGATGCTGTCTGGATTGGAGAGGGTGCAGTGGAGATTTACCAGGATGCTGCCTGGATTAGAGAGGGTGCAGAGGAGATTTACCAGAATGCTGCCTGGATTAGAGAGGGTCCAGAGGAGATTTACCAGGATGCTGTCTGGATTAGAGACGGTGCAGAGGAGATTTACCAGGATGCTGCCTGGATTAGAGAGAGGGTGCAGAGGAGATTTACCAGGGTGCTGCCTGGATTAGAGAGGGTGCAGAGGAGATTTACCAGGATGCTGCCTGGATTAGAGAGGGTGCAGAGGAGATTAACCAGGACGCAGTCTGGATTGGGGAGGGTACAGAGGAGATTTACGAGGATGCTGTCTGGATTAGAGAGGGTGTAGAGGAGATTTACTAGGATGCTGCCTGGATTAGAAAGAGGGTGCAGAGGAGATTTACCAGGATGTTGCCTGTATTAGAGAGGGTGCAGAGGAGATTTACCAGGATGCTGCCTGGATTAGAGAGGGTGCAGAGAAGATTCACCAGGATGCTGCCTGGATTACAGAGGGTGCAGAGGATATTTACCAGGATGCTGTCTGGATTGGAGAGGGTGCAGTGGAGATTTACCAGGATGCTGCCTGGATTAGAGAGGGTGCAGAGGAGATTTACCAGAATGCTGCCTGGATTAGAGAGGGTCCAGAGGAGATTTACCAGGATGCTGTCTGGATTAGAGACGGTGCAGAGGAGATTTACCAGGATGCTGCCTGGATTAGAGAGAGGGTGCAGAGGAGATTTACCAGGGTGCTGCCTGGATTAGAGAGGGTGCAGAGGAGATTTACCAGGATGCTGCCTGGATTAGAGAGGGTGCAGAGGAGATTTACCAGGATGCTGTCTGGATTGGAGAGGGTGCAGTGAAGATTCACCAGGATGCTGCCTAGATTAGAGAGGGTGCAGAGGAGATTTACTAGAATGCTGCCTGGATTAGAGAGAGGGTGCAGAGGAGATTTACCATGATGCTGCCTGGATTAGAGCGGGTGCAGAGGAGATTTACCAGGAATCTGTCCGGATTAGTGAGGGTGCAGAGGAGATTTACCAGGAATCTGTATGGATTAGAGAGGGTACGGAGGAGATTTACCTGGCTGCTGTCCGGATTAGAGAGGGTGTAGAGGAGATTTACCAGGATGCTGTCTGGATTAGAGAGGGTGCAGAGGAGATTTACCTGGCTGCTGTCCGGATTGGAGAAGGTGCAGACGAGATTTTCCAGAATGCTGTCTCGATTAGAGAGGGTGCAAATGAGATTTACTAGGATGCTCTCTGGATTAGAGAGGGTGCAATGGAGATTTACCAGGATGCTGCCTGGATTAGAGAGGGTGCAGAGGAGATTTACCAGGATGCAGTCTGGATTGGAGAGGGTACAGAGGAGATTTATGATGATGCTGTCTGGATTAGAGAGGGTGTAGAGGAGATTTACTAGGATGCTGCCTGGATTAGAAAGAGGGTGGAGAGGAGATTTACCAGGATGCTGCCTGTATTAGAGAGGGTGCAGAGGAGATTTACCAGGATGCTGCCTGGATTAGAGAGGGTGCAGAGGAGATTCACCAGGATGCTGCCTGGATTAGAGAGGGTGCAGAGGTGATTTACCAGGATGTTGTCTGGATTGGAGAGGGTGCAGTGGAGATTTACCAGGATGCTGCCTGTATTAGAGAGGGTGCAGAGGAGATTTACCAGGATGCTGCCTGGATTAGAGAGGGTGCAGAGGAGATTCACCAGGATGCTGCCTGGATTAGACAGGGTGCAGAGGTGATTTACCAGGATGCTGTCTGGATTGGAGAGGGTGCAGTGGAGATTTACCAGGATGCTGCCTGGATTAGAGAGGGTGCAGAGGAGATTTACCAGAATGCTGCCTGGATTAGAGAGTGTCCAGAGGAGAGTTACCAGGATGCTGTCTGGATTAGAGAGGGTGCAGAGGAGATTTACCAGGAATCTGTCCGGATTAGAGAGGGTGCAGAGGAGATTTACCAGGAATCTGTCCGGATTAGAGAGGGTACGGAGGAGATTTACCTGGCTGCTGTCCGGATTAGAGAGGGTGCAGAGGAGATTTACCAGGATGCTGACTGGATTAGAGAGGGTGCAGAGGAGATTTACCTGGCTTCTGTCCGGATTAGAGAGGGTGCAGAGGAGATTTAACAGGATGCTGTCTGGATTAGAGAGGGTGCAGAGGAAAATTACCAGGATGCTGCCTGGATTAGAGAGGGTGCAGAGGAGATTTACCAGGATGCTGCCTGGATTAGAGAGGGTGCAGAGGAAATTTACCAGGGTGCTGCCTGGATTAGAGAGTGTGCAGAGGAGATTTACCAGGATGCTGCCTGGATTGGAGAAGGTGCAGACGAGATTTACCACGATGCTGTCTCGATTAGAGAGGGTGCAGAGGAGATTTACCAGGAATCTGTCCGGATTAGAGAGGGTGCAGAGGAGATTTACCAGGAATCTGTCCGGATTAGAGAGGGTACGGAGGAGATTTACCTGGCTGCTGTCCGGATTAGAGAGGGTGCAGAGGAGATTTACCAGGATGCTGACTGGATTAGAGAGGGTGCAGAGGAGATTTACCTGGCTGCTGTCCGGATTAGAGAGGGTGCAGAGGAGATTTAACAGGATGCTGTCTGGATTAGAGAGGGTGCAGAGGAAAATTACCAGGATGCTGCCTGGATTAGAGAGGGTGCAGAGGAGATTTACTAGGATGCTGTCTGGATTAGAGAGGGTGCAGAAGAGATTTACCAGGATGCTGTCTGGATTAGAGAGGGTGCAGAGGAGATTTACCAGGATGCTGTCGGGATTAGAGAGGTACAGAGGAGATTTACCTGTATGCTGCCAGGATTGGCGTATCTGCAGAGGAGATTTACCAGGATGCTGTCTGGATTAGAGAGGGTGCAATGGAGATTTACCAGGATGCTGCCTGGATTAGAGAGGGTGCAGAGGAGATTTACCAGAATGCTGCCTGGATTAGAGAGGGTCCAGAGGAGATTTACCAGGATGCTGTCTGGATTAGAGACGGTGCAGAGGAGATTTACCAGGATGCTGCCTGGATTAGAGAGAGGGTGCAGAGGAGATTTACCAGGGTGCTGCCTGGATTAGAGAGGGTGCAGAGGAGATTTACCAGGATGCTGCCCTGGATTAGAGAGGGTGCAGAGGAGATTTACCAGGATGCTGTCTGGATTGGAGAGGGTGCAGAGAAGATTCACCAGGATGCTGCCTAGATTAGAGAGGGTGCAGAGGAGATTTACTAGAATGCTGCCTGGATTAGAGAGAGGGTGCAGAGGAGATTTACCATGATGCTGCCTGGATTAGAGCGGGCGCAGAGGAGATTTACCAGGAATCTGTCCGGATTAGAGAGGGTACGGAGGAGATTTACCTGGCTGCTGTCCGGATTAGAGAGGGTGTAGCGGAGATTTACCAGGATGCTGTCTGGATTAGAGAGGGTGCAGAGGAGATTTACCTGGCTGCTGTCCGCATTAGAGAGGGTGCAGAGGAGATTTATCAGGATGCTGCCTGGATTAGAGAGGGTGCAGAGGAAATTTACTAGGATGCTGCCTGGATTGGAGAGGGTGCAGAGGAGATTTACCAGGATGCTGCCTGGATTAGAGAGGGTGCAGAGGAGATTTACCAGGACGCAGTCTGGATTGGGGAGGGTACAGAGGAGATTTACGAGGATGCTGTCTGGATTAGAGAGGGTGTAGAGGAGATTTACTAGGATGCTGCCTGGATTAGAAAGAGGGTGCAGAGGAGATTTACCAGGATGCTGCCTGTATTAGAGAGGGTGCAGAGGAGATTTACCAAAATGCTGCCTGGATTAGAGAGGGTGCAGAGGAGATTCACCAGGATGCTGCCTGGATTACAGAGGGTGCAGAGGAGATTTACCAGGATGCTGTCTGGATTGGAGAGGGTGCAGTGGAGATTTACCAGGATGCTGCCTGGATTAGAGAGGGTGCAGAGGAGATTTACCAGAATGCTGCCTGGATTAGAGAGGGTCCAGAGGAGATTTACCAGGATGCTGTCTGGATTAGAGACGGTGCAGAGGAGATTTACCAGGATGCTGCCTGGATTAGAGAGAGGGTGCAGAGGAGATTTACCAGGGTGCTGCCTGGATTAGAGAGGGTGCAGAGGAGATTTACCAGGATGCTGCCTGGATTAGAGAGGGTGCAGAGGAGATTTACCAGGATGCTGTCTGGATTGGAGAGGGTGCAGAGAAGATTCACCAGGATGCTGCCTAGATTAGCGAGGGTGCAGAGGAGATTTACAAGAATGCTGCCTGGATTAGAGCGGGTGCAGAGGAGATTTACCAGGAATCTGTCCGGATTAGTGAGGGTGCAGAGGAGATTTACCAGGAATCTGTATGGATTAGAGAGGGTACGGAGGAGATTTACCTGGCTGCTGTCCGGATTAGAGAGGGTGTAGAGGAGATTTACCAGGATGCTGTCTGGATTAGAGAGGGTGCAGAGGAGATTTACCTGGCTGCTGTCCGGATTAGAGAGGGTGCAGAGGAGATTTAACAGGATGCTGTCTGGATTAGAGAGGGTGCAGAGGAGATTTACCAGGATGCTGCCTGGATTAGAGAGTGTGCAGAGGAGATTTACCAGGATGCTGCCTGGATTAGAGAGGGTGCAGAGGAAATTTACCAGGGTGCTGCCTGGATTAGAGAGGATGCAGAGGAGATTTACCAGGATGCTGCCTGGATTGGAGAAGGTGCAGACGAGATTTTCCAGAATGCTGTCTCGATTAGAGAGGGTGCAAATGAGATTTACTAGGATGCTGTCTGGATTAGAGAGGGTGCAATGGAGATTTACCAGGATGCTGCCTGGATTAGAGAGGGTGCAGAGGAGATTTACCACGATGCAGTCTGGATTGGAGAGGGTACAGAGGAGATTTATGATGATGCTGTCTGGATTAGAGAGGGTGTAGAGGAGATTTACTAGGATGCTGCCTGGATTAGAAAGAGGGTGGAGAGGAGATTTACCAGGATGCTGCCTGTATTACAGAGGGTGCAGAGGAGATTTACCAGGATGCTGCCTGGATTAGAGAGGGTGCAGAGGAGATTCACCATTATGCTGCCTGGATTAGAGAGGGTGCAGAGGTGATTTACCAGGATGTTGTCTGGATTGGAGAGGGTGCAGTGGAGATTTACCAGGATGCTGCCTGTATTAGAGAGGGTGCAGAGGAGATTTACCAGGATGCTGCCTGGATTAGAGAGGGTGCAGAGGTGATTTACCAGGATGCTGTCTGGATTGGAGAGGGTGCAGTGGAGATTTAGCAGGATGCTGCCTGGATTAGAGAGGGTGCAGAGGAGATTTACCAGAATGCTGCCTGGATTAGAGAGGGTCCAGAGGAGATTTACAAGGATGCTGTCTGGATTAGAGAGGGTGCAGAGGAGATTTACCAGGAATCTGTCCGGATTAGAGAGGGTGCAGAGGAGATTTACCAGGAATCTGTCCGGATTAGAGAGGGTACGGAGGAGATTTACCTGGCTGCTGTCCGGATTAGAGAGGGTGCAGAGGAGATTTACCAGGATGCTGACTGGATTAGAGAGGGTGCAGAGGAGATTTACCTGGCTGCTGTCCGGATTAGAGAGGGTGCAGAGGAGATTTAACAGGATGCTGTCTGGATTAGAGAGGGTGCAGAGGAAAATTACCAGGATGCTGCCTGGATTAGAGAGGGTGCAGAGGAGATTTACCAGGATGCTGCCTGGATTAGAGAGGGTGCAGAGGAAATTTACCAGGGTGCTGCCTGGATTAGAGAGTGTGCAGAGGAGATTTACCAGGTTGCTGCCTGGATTGGAGAAGGTGCAGACGAGATTTACCACGATGCTGTCTCGATTAGAGAGGGTGCAAAGGAGATTTACTAGGATGCTGTCTGGATTAGAGAGGGTGCAGAAGAGATTTACCAGGATGCTGTCTGGATTAGAGTGGGTGCAGAGGAGATTTACCAGGATGCTGTCGGGATTAGAGAGGTACAGAGGAGATTTACCTGTATGCTGCCTGGATTGGCGTAGCTGCAGAGGAGATTTACCAGGATGCTGTCTGGATTAGAGAGGGTGCAATGGAGATTTACCAGGATGCTGCCTGGATTGGAGAGGGTGCAGAGGAGATTTACCAGGATGCTGTCTGGATTAGACAGGGTGTAGAGGAGATTTACTAGGATGCTGCCTGTATTAGAGAGGGTGCAGAGGAGATTTACCAGGATGCTGCCTGGATTAGAGAGGGTGCAGAGGAGATTCACCAGGATGCTGCCTGGATTAGAGAGGGTGCAGAGGAGATTTACCAGGATGCTGTCTGGATTGGAGAGGGTGCAGTGGAGATTTACCAGGATGCTGCCTGGATTAGAGAGGGTGCAGAGGAGATTCACCAGGATGCTGCCTGGATTAGAGAGGGTGCAGAGGAGATTTACCAGGATGCTGTCTGGATTGGAGAGGGTGCAGTGGAGATTTACCAGGATGCTGCCTGGATTAGAGAGGGTGCAGAGGAGATTTACCAGAATGCTGCCTGGATTAGAGAGGGTCCAGAGGAGATTTACCAGGATGCTGTCTGGATTAGAGAGGGTGCAGAGGAGATTTACCAGGAATCTGTCCGGATTAGAGAGGGTGCAGAGGAGATTTACCAGGAATCTGTCCGGATTAGAGAGGGTACGGAGGAGATTTACCTGGCTGCTGTCCGGATTAGAGAGGGTGCAGTGGAGATTTACCAGGATGCTGACTGGATTAGAGAGGGTGCAGAGGAGATTTACCTGGCTGCTGTCCGGATTAGAGAGGGTGCAGAGGAGATTTAACAGGATGCTGTCTGGATTAGAGAGGGTGCAGAGGAAAATTACCAGGATGCTGCCTGGATTAGACAGGGTGCAGAGGAGATTTACCAGGATGCTGGCTGGATTAGAGAGGGTGTAGAGGAGATTTACTAGGATGCTGCCTGGATTAGAAAGAGGGTGGAGAGGAGATTTACCAGGATGCTGCCTGTATTAGAGAGGGTGCAGAGGAGATTTACCAGGATGCTGCCTGGATTAGAGAGGGTGCAGAGGAGATTCACCAGGATGCTGCCTGGATTAGAGAGGGTGCAGAGGTGATTTACCAGGATGTTGTCTGGATTGGAGAGGGTGCAGTGGAGATTTACCAGGATGCTGCCTGTATTAGAGAGGGTGCAGTGGAGATTTACCAGGATGCTGCCTGGATTAGAGAGGGTGCAGAGGAGATTCACCAGGATGCTGCCTGGATTAGAGAGGGTGCAGAGGTGATTTACCAGGATGCTGTCTGGATTGGAGAGGGTGCAGTGGAGATTTACCAGGATGCTGCCTGGATTAGAGAGGGTGCAGAGGAGATTTACCAGAATGCTGCCTGGATTAGAGAGGGTCCAGAGGAGATTTACCAGGATGCTGTCTGGATTAGAGAGGGTGCAGAGGAGATTTACCAGGAATCTGTCCGGATTAGAGAGGGTGCAGAGGAGATTTACCAGGAATCTGTCCGGATTAGAGAGGGTACGGAGGAGATTTACCTGGCTGCTGTCCGGATTAGAGAGGGTGCAGTGGAGATTTACCAGGATGCTGCCTGGATTAGAGAGGGTGCAGAGGAGATTTACCAGAATGCTGCCTGGATTAGAGAGGGTCCAGAGGAGATTTACAAGGATGCTGTCTGGATTAGAGAGGGTGCAGAGGAGATTTACCAGGAATCTGTCCGGATTAGAGAGGGTGCAGAGGAGATTTACCAGGAATCTGTCCGGATTAGAGAGGGTACGGAGGAGATTTACCTGGCTGCTGTCCGGATTAGAGAGGGTGCAGAGGAGATTTACCAGGATGCTGACTGGATTAGAGAGGGTGCAGAGGAGATTTACCTGGCTGCTGTCCGGATTAGAGAGAGTGCAGAGGAGATTTAACAGGATGCTGTCTGGATTAGAGAGGGTGCAGAGGAAAATTACCAGGATGCTGCCTGGATTAGAGAGGGTGCAGAGGAGATTTACCAGGATGCTGCCTGGATTAGAGAGGGTGCAGAGGAAATTTACCAGGGTGCTGCCTGGATTAGAGAGTGTGCAGAGGAGATTTACCAGGTTGCTGCCTGGATTGGAGAAGGTGCAGACGAGATTTACCACGATGCTGTCTCGATTAGAGAGGGTGCAAAGGAGATTTACTAGGATGCTGTCTGGATTAGAGAGGGTGCAGAAGAGATTTACCAGGATGCTGTCTGGATTAGAGTGGGTGCAGAGGAGATTTACCAGGATGCTGTCGGGATTAGAGAGGTACAGAGGAGATTTACCTGTATGCTGCCTGGATTGGCGTAGCTGCAGAGGAGATTTACCAGGATGCTGTCTGGATTAGAGAGGGTGCAATGGAGATTTACCAGGATGCTGCCTGGATTGGAGAGGGTGCAGAGGAGATTTACCAGGATGCTGTCTGGATTAGACAGGGTGTAGAGGAGATTTACTAGGATGCTGCCTGTATTAGAGAGGGTGCAGAGGAGATTTACCAGGATGCTGCCTGGATTAGAGAGGGTGCAGAGGAGATTCACCAGGATGCTGCCTGGATTAGAGAGGGTGCAGAGGAGATTTACCAGGATGCTGTCTGGATTGGAGAGGGTGCAGTGGAGATTTACCAGGATGCTGCCTGGATTAGAGAGGGTGCAGAGGAGATTCACCAGGATGCTGCCTGGATTAGAGAGGGTGCAGAGGAGATTTACCAGGATGCTGTCTGGATTGGAGAGGGTGCAGTGGAGATTTACCAGGATGCTGCCTGGATTAGAGAGGGTGCAGAGGAGATTTACCAGAATGCTGCCTGGATTAGAGAGGGTCCAGAGGATATTTGCCAGGACGCTGTCTGGATTTGAGAGGGTGCAGAGGAGATTTACCAGGAATCTGTCCGGATTAGAGAGGGTGCGGAGGAGATTTACCAGGAATCTGTCCGGATTAGAGAGGGTACGGAGGAGATTTACCTGGCTGCTGTCCGGATTAGAGAGGGTGCAGAGGAGATTTACCAGGATGCTGTCTGGATTAGAGAGGGTGCAGAGGAGATTTACCTGGCTGCTGTCCGGATTAGAGAGGGTGCAGAGGAGAATTACCAGGATGCTGCCTGGATTAGAGAGGGTGCAGATTAGATTTACCAGGATGCTGCCTGGATTAGAGAGGGTGCAGAGGAAATTTACCAGGGTGCTGCCTGGATTAGAGAGGGTGCAGAGGAGATTTACCAAAATGCTGCCTGGATTGGAGAAGGTGCAGACGAGATTTACCAGGATGCTGTCTCGATTAGAGAGGGTGCAAAGGAGATTTACTTGGATGCTGTCTGGATTAGAGAGGGTGCAGAAGAGATTTACCAGGATGCTGTCTGGATTAGAGAGGGTGCAGAGGAGATTTACCAGGATGCTGCCTGGATTAGAGAGGGTGCAGAGGAGATTTACCAGGATGCAGTCTGGATTGGAGAGGGTACAGAGGAGATTTATGATGATGCTGGCTGGATTAGAGAGGGTGTAGAGGAGATTTACTAGGATGCTGCCTGGATTAGAAAGAGGGTGGAGAGGAGATTTACCAGGATGCTGCCTGTATTAGAGAGGGTGCAGAGGAGATTTACCAGGATGCTGCCTGGATTAGAGAGGGTGCAGAGGAGATTCACCAGGATGCTGCCTGGATTAGAGAGGGTGCAGAGGTGATTTACCAGGATGTTGTCTGGATTGGAGAGGGTGCAGTGGAGATTTACCAGGATGCTGCCTGTATTAGAGAGGGTGCAGTGGAGATTTACCAGGATGCTGCCTGGATTAGAGAGGGTGCAGAGGAGATTCACCAGGATGCTGCCTGGATTAGAGAGGGTGCAGAGGTGATTTACCAGGATGCTGTCTGGATTGGAGAGGGTGCAGTGGAGATTTACCAGGATGCTGCCTGGATTAGAGAGGGTGCAGAGGAGATTTACCAGAATGCTGCCTGGATTAGAGAGGGTCCAGAGGAGATTTACCAGGATGCTGTCTGGATTAGAGAGGGTGCAGAGGAGATTTACCAGGAATCTGTCCGGATTAGAGAGGGTGCAGAGGAGATTTACCAGGAATCTGTCCGGATTAGAGAGGGTACGGAGGAGATTTACCTGGCTGCTGTCCGGATTAGAGAGGGTGCAGTGGAGATTTACCAGGATGCTGACTGGATTAGAGAGGGTGCAGAGGAGATTTACCTGGCTGCTGTCCGGATTAGAGAGGGTGCAGAGGAGATTTAACAGGATGCTGTCTGGATTAGAGAGGGTGCAGAGGAAAATTACCAGGATGCTGCCTGGATTAGAGAGGGTGCAGAGGAGATTTACCAGGATGCTGCCTGGATTAGAGAGGGTGCAGAGGAAATTTACCAGGGTGCTGCCTGGATTAGAGAGTGTGCAGAGGAGATTTACCAGGATGCTGCCTGGATTGGAGAAGGTGCAGACGAGATTTACCACGATGCTGTCTCGATTAGAGAGGGTGCAAAGGAGATTTACTAGGATGCTGTCTGGATTAGAGAGGGTGCAGAAGAGATTTACCAGGATGCTGTCTGGATTAGAGAGGGTGCAGAGGAGATTTACCAGGATGCTGTCGGGATTAGAGAGGTACAGAGGAGATTTACCTGTATGCTGCCTGGATTGGCGTAGCTGCAGAGGAGATTTACCAGGATGCTGTCTGGATTAGAGAGGGTGCAATGGAGATTTACCAGGATGCTGCCTGGATTAGAGAGGGTGCAGAGGAGATTTACCAGGATGCAGTCTGGATTGGAGAGGGTACAGAGGAGATTTATGATGATGCTGTCTGGATTAGACAGGGTGTAGAGGAGATTTACTAGGATGCTGCCTGTATTAGAGAGGGTGCAGAGGAGATTTACCAGGATGCTGCCTGGATTAGAGAGGGTGCAGAGGAGATTCACCAGGATGCTGCCTGGATTAGAGAGGGTGCAGAGGAGATTTACCAGGAATCTGTCCGGATTAGAGAGGGTGCAGAGGAGATTTACCAGGAATCTGTCCGGATTAGAGAGGGTACGGAGGAGATTTACCTGGCTGCTGTCCGGATTAGAGAGGGTGCAGAGGAGATTTACCAGGATGCTGACTGGATTAGAGAGGGTGCAGAGGAGATTTACCTGGCTGCTGTCCGGATTAGAGAGGGTGCAGAGGAGATTTAACAGGATGCTGTCTGGATTAGAGAGGGTGCAGAGGAAAATTACCAGGATGCTGCCTGGATTAGAGAGGGTGCAGAGGAGATTTACCAGGATGCTGCCTGGATTAGAGAGGGTGCAGAGGAAATTTACCAGGGTGCTGCCTGGATTAGAGAGTGTGCAGAGGAGATTTACCAGGTTGCTGCCTGGATTGGAGAAGGTGCAGACGAGATTTACCACGATGCTGTCTCGATTAGAGAGGGTGCAAAGGAGATTTACTAGGATGCTGTCTGGATTAGAGAGGGTGCAGAAGAGATTTACCAGGATGCTGTCTGGATTAGAGAGGGTGCAGAGGAGATTTACCAGGATGCTGTCGGGATTAGAGAGGTACAGAGGAGATTTACCTGTATGCTGCCTGGATTGGCGTAGCTGCAGAGGAGATTTACCAGGATGCTGTCTGGATTAGAGAGGGTGCAATGGAGATTTACCAGGATGCTGCCTGGATTGGAGAGGGTGCAGAGGAGATTTACCAGGATGCTGTCTGGATTAGACAGGGTGTAGAGGAGATTTACTAGGATGCTGCCTGTATTAGAGAGGGTGCAGAGGAGATTTACCAGGATGCTGCCTGGATTAGAGAGGGTGCAGAGGAGATTCACCAGGATGCTGCCTGGATTAGAGAGGGTGCAGAGGAGATTTACCAGGATGCTGTCTGGATTGGAGAGGGTGCAGTGGAGATTTACCAGGATGCTGCCTGGATTAGAGAGGGTGCAGAGGAGATTCACCAGGATGCTGCCTGGATTAGAGAGGGTGCAGAGGAGATTTACCAGGATGCTGTCTGGATTGGAGAGGGTGCAGTGGAGATTTACCAGGATGCTGCCTGGATTAGAGAGGGTGCAGAGGAGATTTACCAGAATGCTGCCTGGATTAGAGAGGGTCCAGAGGATATTTGCCAGGACGCTGTCTGGATTTGAGAGGGTGCAGAGGAGATTTACCAGGAATCTGTCCGGATTAGAGAGGGTGCGGAGGAGATTTACCAGGAATCTGTCCGGATTAGAGAGGGTACGGAGGAGATTTACCTGGCTGCTGTCCGGATTAGAGAGGGTGCAGAGGAGATTTACCAGGATGCTGTCTGGATTAGAGAGGGTGCAGAGGAGATTTACCTGGCTGCTGTCCGGATTAGAGAGGGTGCAGAGGAGAATTACCAGGATGCTGCCTGGATTAGAGAGGGTGCAGATTAGATTTACCAGGATGCTGCCTGGATTAGAGAGGGTGCAGAGGAAATTTACCAGGGTGCTGCCTGGATTAGAGAGGGTGCAGAGGAGATTTACCAAAATGCTGCCTGGATTGGAGAAGGTGCAGACGAGATTTACCAGGATGCTGTCTCGATTAGAGAGGGTGCAAAGGAGATTTACTTGGATGCTGTCTGGATTAGAGAGGGTGCAGAAGAGATTTACCAGGATGCTGTCTGGATTAGAGAGGGTGCAGAGGAGATTTACCAGGATGCTGCCTGGATTAGAGAGGGTGCAGAGGAGATTTACCAGGATGCAGTCTGGATTGGAGAGGGTACAGAGGAGATTTATGATGATGCTGGCTGGATTAGAGAGGGTGTAGAGGAGATTTACTAGGATGCTGCCTGGATTAGAAAGAGGGTGGAGAGGAGATTTACCAGGATGCTGCCTGTATTAGAGAGGGTGCAGAGGAGATTTACCAGGATGCTGCCTGGATTAGAGAGGGTGCAGAGGAGATTCACCAGGATGCTGCCTGGATTAGAGAGGGTGCAGAGGTGATTTACCAGGATGTTGTCTGGATTGGAGAGGGTGCAGTGGAGATTTACCAGGATGCTGCCTGTATTAGAGAGGGTGCAGTGGAGATTTACCAGGATGCTGCCTGGATTAGAGAGGGTGCAGAGGAGATTCACCAGGATGCTGCCTGGATTAGAGAGGGTGCAGAGGTGATTTACCAGGATGCTGTCTGGATTGGAGAGGGTGCAGTGGAGATTTACCAGGATGCTGCCTGGATTAGAGAGGGTGCAGAGGAGATTTACCAGAATGCTGCCTGGATTAGAGAGGGTCCAGAGGAGATTTACCAGGATGCTGTCTGGATTAGAGAGGGTGCAGAGGAGATTTACCAGGAATCTGTCCGGATTAGAGAGGGTGCAGAGGAGATTTACCAGGAATCTGTCCGGATTAGAGAGGGTACGGAGGAGATTTACCTGGCTGCTGTCCGGATTAGAGAGGGTGCAGTGGAGATTTACCAGGATGCTGACTGGATTAGAGAGGGTGCAGAGGAGATTTACCTGGCTGCTGTCCGGATTAGAGAGGGTGCAGAGGAGATTTAACAGGATGCTGTCTGGATTAGAGAGGGTGCAGAGGAAAATTACCAGGATGCTGCCTGGATTAGAGAGGGTGCAGAGGAGATTTACCAGGATGCTGCCTGGATTAGAGAGGGTGCAGAGGAAATTTACCAGGGTGCTGCCTGGATTAGAGAGTGTGCAGAGGAGATTTACCAGGATGCTGCCTGGATTGGAGAAGGTGCAGACGAGATTTACCACGATGCTGTCTCGATTAGAGAGGGTGCAAAGGAGATTTACTAGGATGCTGTCTGGATTAGAGAGGGTGCAGAAGAGATTTACCAGGATGCTGTCTGGATTAGAGAGGGTGCAGAGGAGATTTACCAGGATGCTGTCGGGATTAGAGAGGTACAGAGGAGATTTACCTGTATGCTGCCTGGATTGGCGTAGCTGCAGAGGAGATTTACCAGGATGCTGTCTGGATTAGAGAGGGTGCAATGGAGATTTACCAGGATGCTGCCTGGATTAGAGAGGGTGCAGAGGAGATTTACCAGGATGCAGTCTGGATTGGAGAGGGTACAGAGGAGATTTATGATGATGCTGTCTGGATTAGACAGGGTGTAGAGGAGATTTACTAGGATGCTGCCTGTATTAGAGAGGGTGCAGAGGAGATTTACCAGGATGCTGCCTGGATTAGAGAGGGTGCAGAGGAGATTCACCAGGATGCTGCCTGGATTAGAGAGGGTGCAGAGGAGATTTACCAGGATGCTGTCTGGATTGGAGAGGGTGCAGTGGAGATTTACCAGGATGCTGCCTGGATTAGAGAGGGTGCAGAGGAGATTCACCAGGATGCTGCCTGGATTAGAGAGGGTGCAGAGGAGATTTACCAGGATGCTGTCTGGATTGGAGAGGGTGCAGTGGAGATTTACCAGGATGCTGCCTGGATTAGAGAGGGTGCAGAGGAGATTTACCAGAATGCTGCCTGGATTAGAGAGGGTCCAGAGGATATTTGCCAGGATGCTGTCTGGATTAGAGAGGGTGCAGAGGAGATTTACCAGGAATCTGTCCGGATTAGAGAGGGTGCAGAGGAGATTTACCAGGAATCTGTCCGGATTAGAGAGGGTACGGAGGAGATTTACCTGGCTGCTGTCCGGATTAGAGAGGGTGCAGAGGAGATTTACCAGGATGCTGTCTGGATTAGAGAGGGTGCAGAGGAGATTTACCTGGCTGCTGTCCGGATTAGAGAGGGTGCAGAGGAGAATTACCAGGATGCTGCCTGGATTAGAGAGGGTGCAGATTAGATTTACCAGGATGCTGCCTGGATTAGAGAGGGTGCAGAGGAAATTTACCAGGATGCTGCCTGGATTAGAGAGGGTGCAGAGGAGATTTACCAGAATGCTGCCTGGATTAGAGAGGGTCCAGAGGATATTTGCCAGGATGCTGTCTGGATTAGAGAGGGTGCAGAGGAGATTTACCAGGAATCTGTCCGGATTAGAGAGGGTGCAGAGGAGATTTACCAGGAATCTGTCCGGATTAGAGAGGGTACGGAGGAGATTTACCTGGCTGCTGTCCGGATTAGAGAGGGTGCAGAGGAGATTTACCAGGATGCTGTCTGGATTAGAGAGGGTGCAGAGGAGATTTACCTGGCTGCTGTCCGGATTAGAGAGGGTGCAGAGGAGAATTACCAGGATGCTGCCTGGATTAGAGAGGGTGCAGATTAGATTTACCAGGATGCTGCCTGGATTAGAGAGGGTGCAGAGGAAATTTACCAGGGTGCTGCCTGGATTAGAGAGGGTGCAGAGGAGATTTACCAGGATGCTGCCTGGATTGGAGAAGGTGCAGACAAGATTTACCAGGATGCTGTCTCGATTAGAGAGGGTGCAAAGGAGATTTACTTGGATGCTGTCTGGATTAGAGAGGTTGCAGAAGAGATTTACCAGGATGCTGTCTGGATTAGAGAGGGTGCAGAGGAGATTTACCAGGATGGTGTCGGGCTAGAGAGGTGCCGAGGAGATTTACCTGTATGCTGCCTGGATTGGCGAGTCTGCAGAGGAGATTTACCAGGATGCTGACTGGATTAGAGAGGGTGCAATGGAGATTTACCAGGATGCTGCCTGGATTAGAGAGGGTGCAGAGGAGATTTACCAGGATGCAGTCTGGATTGGAGAGGGTACAGAGGAGATTTACGAGGATGCTGTCTGGTTTAGAGAGGGTGTAGAGGAGATTAACTAGGATGCTGCCTGGATTAGAAAGAGGGTGCAGAGGAGATTTACCAGGATGCTGCCTGTATTAGAGAGGGTGCAGAGGAGATTCACAAGGATGCTGCCTGGATTAGAGAGGAGTGCAGAGGAGATTCACCAGGACGCTGCCTGGATTAGAGAGGGTGCAGAGGAGATTTACCAGGATGCTGTCTGTATTGGAGAGGGTGCAGTGGAGATTTACCAGGATGCTGCCTGGATTAGAGTGGGTGCAGAGGAGATTTAACAGAATGCTGCCTGGATTAGAGATGGTCCAGAGGAGATTTACCAGGATGCTGTCTGGATTAGAAAGTGTGCAGAGGAGATTTACCAGGATGCTGCCTGGATTAGAGAGAGGGTGCAGAGGAGATTTACCAGGGTGCTGCCTGGATTAGAGAGGGTGCAGAGGAGATTTACCAGGATGCTGCCTGGATTAGAGAGGGTGCAAAAGAGATTTACCAGGATGCTGTCTGGATTGGAGAGGGTGCAGAGGAGATTTACCAGAATGCTGCCTGGATTAGAGAGGGTGCAGAGGAGATTTACCAGGATGCTGCCTGGATTAGAGAGGGTGCAGAGGAAATTTACCAGGGTGCTGCCTGGATTAGAGAGGGTGCAGAGGAGATTTACCAGGATGCTGCCTGGATTGGAGAAGGTGCAGATGAGATTTTCCAGGATGCTGTCTCGATTAGATAGGGTGCAAATGAGATTTACCAGGATGCTGTCTGGACTAGAGAGGGTGTAGAGGAGATTTACCAGGATGCTGTCGGGATTAGAGAGGTACAGAGGAGATTTACCTGCATGCTGCCTGGATTGGCGTAGCTGCAGAGGAGATGTACCAGGATGCTGACTGGATTAGAGAGGGTGCAATGGAGATTTACCAGGATGCTGCCTGTATTAGAGAGGTTGCAGAGGAGATTTACCAGGATGCTGCCTGGATTAGAGAGGGTGCAGAGGAGATTCACCAGGATGCTGCCTGGATTAGAGAGGGTGCAGAGGAGATTTACCAGGATGCTGTCTGGATTGGAGAGGGTGCAGTGGAGATTTACCAGGATGCTGCCTGGATTAGAGAGGGTGCAGAGGAGATTTACCAGAATGCTGCCTGGATTAGAGAGGGTCCAGAGGAGATTTACCAGGATGCTGTCTGGATTAGAGAGGGTGCAGAGGAGATTTACCAGGATGCTGTCTGGATTGGAGAGGGTGCAGTGGAGATTTACCAGGATGCTGCCTGGATTAGAGAGGGTGCAGAGGAGATTTACCAGAATGCTGCCTGGATTAGAGAGGGTCCAGAGGAGATTTACCAGGATGCTGTCTGGATTAGAGAGGGTGCAGAGGAGATTTACCAGGGTGCTGCCTGGATTAGAGAGGCTGCAGAGGAGATTTACCAGGATGCTGCCTGGATTAGAGAGGGTGCAGAGGAGATTTACCAGGATGCTGTCTGGATTGGAGTGGGTGCAGAGAAGATTCACCAGGATGCTGCCTAGATTAGAGAGGGTGCAGAGGAGATTTACTAGGATGCTGCCTGGATTAGAGAGGGTGCAGAGTAGATTTACCAGGATGCTGCCTGGATCAGAGAGGCTGCAGAGGCGATTTACCAGGATGCTGCCTGGATTGGAGAAGGTGCAGACGAGATTTACCAGGATGCTGTCTCGATTAGAGAGGGTGCAAAGGAGATTTACTAGGATGCTGTCTGGATTAGAGAGGGTGCAGAAGAGATTTACCAGGATGCTGTCTGGATTAGAGAGGGTGCAGAGGAGATTTACCAGGATGCTGTCGGGAGTAGAGAGGTGCATAGGAGATTTACCTGTATGCTGCCTGGATTGGCGAGGCTGCAGAGGAGATTTACCAGGATGCTGACTGGTTTAGAGAGGGTGCAGAGGAGATTTACCAGGATGCTGTCTGGATTGGAGAGGGTGCAGAGAAGATTCACCAGGATGCTGCCTAGATTAGAGAGGGTGCAGAGGAGATTTACTAGAATGCTGCCTGGATTAGAGAGAGGGTGCAGAGGAGATTTACCAGGATGCTGCCTGGTTTAGAGAGGGTCCAGAGGAGATTTACTAGGATGCTGCCTGGATTAGAGAGGGTGCAGAGTAGATTTACCAGGATGCTGCCTGGATCAGAGAGGCTGCAGAGGAGATTTACCAGGAAGCTGCCTGGATTGGAGAAGGTGCAGACGAGATTTACCAGGATGCTGTCTCGATTAGAGAGGGTGCAAAGGAGATTTACTAGGATGCTGTCTGGATTAGAGAGGGTGCAGAAGAGATTTACCAGGATGCTGTCTGGATTAGAGAGGGTGCAGAGGAGATTTACCAGGATGCTGTCGGGAGTAGAGAGGTGCATAGGAGATTTACCTGTATGCTGCCTGGATTGGCGAGGCTGCAGAGGAGATTTACCAGGATGCTGACTGGATTAGAGAGGGTGCAGAGGAAATTTACCAGGATGCAGTCTGGATTGGAGAGGGTACAGAGGAGATTTACGAGGATGCTGCCTGGATTAGAAAGAGGGTGCAGAGGAGATTTACCAGGATGCTGCCTGTATTAGAGAGGGTGCAGAGAAGATTTACCAGGATGCTGCCTGGATTAGAGAGGGTGCAGAGGAGATTCACCAGGATGCTGCCTGGATTAGAGAGGGTGCAGAGGAGATTTACCAGGATGCTGTCTGAATTGGAGAGGGTGCAGTGGAGATTTACCAGGATGCTGCCTGGATTAGAGAGGGTGCAGAGGAGATTTACCAGAATGCTGCCTGGATTAGAGAGGGTGCAGGGGAGATTTACCTGGCTGCTGTCCGGATTAGAGAGGGTGCAGAGGAGATTTAACAGGATGCTGTCTGGATTAGAGAGGGTGCAGAGGAGATTTACCAGGATGCTGCCTGGATTAGAGAGGGTGCAGAGGAGATTTACCATGATGCTGCCTGGATTAGAGAGGGTACAGAGGAAATTTACCAGGATGCTGTCTGGATTAGAGAGGGTGCAGAGGAGATTTACCAGGATGCTGTCGGGATTAGAGAGGTACAGAGGAGATTTACCTCTATGCTGCATGGATTGGCGTAGCTGCAGAGGAGATTTACCAGGATGCTGCCTGGATTGGAGAAGGTGCAGACGAGATTTACCAGGATGCTGTCTCGATTAGAGAGGGTGCAAAGGAGATTTACTAGGATGCTGTCTGGATTAGAGAGGTTGCAGAAGAGATTTACCAGGATGCTGTCTGGATTAGAGAGTGTGCAGAGGAGATTTACCAGGATGCTGTCGTGATTAGAGAGGTGCAGTGGAGATTTACCTGTATGCTGCCTGGATTGGCGAGGCTGCAGATGAGATTTACCAGGATGCTGACTGGATTAGAGAGGGTGCAGAGGAGATTTACGAGGATGCAGTCTGGATTGGAGAGGGTACAGAGGAGATTTATGAGGATGCTGTCTGGATTAGAGAGGGTGTAGAGGAGATTTACTAGGATGCTGCCTGGATTAGAAAGAGGGTGCAGAGGAGATTTACCAGGATGCTGCCTGTATTAGAGAGGGTGCAGAGGAGATATACCAGGATGCTGCCTGGATTAGAGAGGGTGCAGAGGAGATTTACCAGGATGCTGCCTGGATTAGAGAGGGTGCAGAGGAGATTTACCAGGATGCTGTCTGGATTGGAGAGGGTGCAGAGGAGATTTATCAGGTTGCTGTCTGGATTGGAGAGGGTGCAGAGAAGTTTCACCAGGATGCTGCCTAGATTAGAGAGGGTGCAGAGGAGATTTACTAGAATGCTGCCTGGATTAGAGAGAAGGTGCAGAGGAGATTTACCAGGATGCTGCCTGGATTAGAGAGGGTGCAGAGGAGATTTACCTGGAATCTGTCCGGATTAGAGTGGGTGCAGAGGAGATTTACCAGGAATCTGTCCGGATTAGAGAGGGTACGGAGGAGATTTACCTGGCTGCTGTCCGGATTAGAGAGGGTGCAGAGGAGATTTACCAGGATGCTGTCTGGATTAGAGAGGGTGCAGAGGAGATTTACCTGGCTGCTGTCCGGATTAGAGAGGGTGCAGAGGAGATTTAACAGCATGCTGTCTGGATTAGAGAGGGTGCAGAGGAGATTTACCAGGATGCTGCCTGGATTAGAGAGGGTGCAGAGGAGATTTACCAGGATGCTGCCTGGATTAGAGAGGGTGCAGAGGAAATTTACCAGGGTGCTGCCTGGATTAGAGAGGGTGCAGATGAGATTTTCCAGGATGCTGTCTCGATTAGAGAGGGTGCAAATGAGATTTACCAGGTTGCTGTCTGGATTAGAGAGGGTGCAGAAGAGATTTACCAGGATGCTGTCTGGATTAGAGAGGGTGCAGAGGAGATTTACCAGGATGCTGTCGGGAGTAGAGAGGTGCATAGGAGATTTACCTGTATGCTGCCTGGATTGGCGAGGCTGCAGAGGAGATTTACCAGGATGCTGACTGGATTAGAGAGGGTGCAGAGGAGATTTACCAGGATGCAGTCTGGATTGGAGAGGGTACAGAGGAGATTTACGAGGATGCTGCCTGGATTAGAAAGAGGGTGCAGAGGAGATTTACCAGGATGCTGCCTGTATTAGAGAGGGTGCAGAGGAGATTTACCAGGATGCTGCCTGGATTAGAGAGGGTGCAGAGGAGATTCACCAGGATGCTGCCTGGATTAGAGAGGGTGCAGAGGAGATTTACCAGGATGCTGTCTGGATTGGAGAGGGTGCAGTGGAGATTTACCAGGATGCTGCCTGGATTAGAGAGGGTGCAGAGGAGATTTACCAGAATGCTGCCTGGATTAGAGAGGGTGCAGGGGAGATTTACCTGGCTGCTGTCCGGATTAGAGTGGGTGCAGAGGAGATTTAACAGGATGCTGTCTGGATTAGAGAGGGTGCAGAGGAGATTTACCAGGATGCTGCCTGGATTAGAGAGGGTGCAGAGGAGATTTACCATGATGCTGCCTGGATTAGAGAGGGTACAGAGGAAATTTACCAGGATGCTGTCTGGATTAGAGAGGGTGCAGAGGAGATTTACCAGGATGCTGTCGGGATTAGAGAGGTACAGAGGAGATTTACCTCTATGCTGCATGGATTGGCGTAGCTGCAGAGGAGATTTACCAGGATGCTGACTGGATTAGAGAGGGTGCAGAGTAGATTTACCAGGATGCTGCCTGGATCAGAGAGGCTGCAGAGGAGATTTACCAGGATGCTGCCTGGATTGGAGAAGGTGCAGACGAGATTTACCAGGATGCTGTCTCGATTAGAGAGGGTGCAAAGGAGATTTACTAGGATGCTGTCTGGATTAGAGAGGGTGCAGAAGAGATTTACCAGGATGCTGTCTGGATTAGAGAGTGTGCAGAGGAGATTTACCAGGATGCTGTCGTGATTAGAGAGGTGCAGTGGAGATTTACCTGTATGCTGCCTGGATTGGCGAGGCTGCAGATGAGATTTACCAGGATGCTGACTGGATTAGAGACGGTGCAGAGGAGATTTACGAGGATGCAGTCTGGATTGGAGAGGGTACAGAGGAGATTTATGAGGATGCTGTCTGGATTAGAGAGGGTGTAGAGGAGATTTACTAGGATGCTGCCTGGATTAGAAAGAGGGTGCAGAGGAGATTTACCAGGATGCTGCCTGTATTAGAGAGGGTGCAGAGGAGATATACCAGGATGCTGCCTGGATTAGAGAGGGTGCAGAGGAGATTTACCAGGATGCTGCCTGGATTAGAGAGGGTGCAGAGGAGATTTACCAGGATGCTGTCTGGATTGGAGAGGGTGCAGAGGAGATTTACCAGGTTGCTGTCTGGATTGGAGAGGGTGCAGAGAAGATTCACCAGGATGCTGCCTAGATTAGAGAGGGTGCAGAGGAGATTTACTAGAATGCTGCCTGGATTAGAGAGAAGGTGCAGAGGAGATTTACCAGGATGCTGCCTGGATTAGAGAGGGTGCAGAGGAGATTTACCTGGAATCTGTCCGGATTAGAGTGGGTGCAGAGGAGATTTACCAGGAATCTGTCCGGATTAGAGAGGGTACGGAGGAGATTTACCTGGCTGCTGTCCGGATTAGAGAGGGTGCAGAGGAGATTTACCAGGATGCTGTCTGGATTAGAGAGGGTGCAGAGGAGATTTACCTGGCTGCTGTCCGGATTAGAGAGGGTGCAGAGGAGATTTAACAGCATGCTGTCTGGATTAGAGAGGGTGCAGAGGAGATTTACCAGGATGCTGCCTGGATTACAGAGGGTGCAGAGGAGATTTACCAGGATGCTGCCTGGATTAGAGAGGGTGCAGAGGAAATTTACCAGGGTGCTGCCTGGATTAGAGAGGGTGCAGATGAGATTTTCCAGGATGCTGTCTCGATTAGAGAGGGTGCAAATGAGATTTACCAGGTTGCTGTCTGGATTAGAGAGGGTGCAGAAGAGATTTACCAGGATGCTGTCTGGATTAGAGAGGGTGCAGAGGAGATTTACCAGGATGCTGTCGGGAGTAGAGAGGTGCATAGGAGATTTACCTGTATGCTGCCTGGATTGGCGAGGCTGCAGAGGAGATTTACCAGGATGCTGACTGGATTAGAGAGGGTGCAGAGGAGATTTACCAGGATGCAGTCTGGATTGGAGAGGGTACAGAGGAGATTTACGAGGATGCTGCCTGGATTAGAAAGAGGGTGCAGAGGAGATTTACCAGGATGCTGCCTGTATTAGAGAGGGTGCAGAGGAGATTTACCAGGATGCTGCCTGGATTAGAGAGGGTGCAGAGGAGATTCACCAGGATGCTGCCTGGATTAGAGAGGGTGCAGAGGAGATTTACCAGGATGCTGTCTGGATTGGAGAGGGTGCAGTGGAGATTTACCAGGATGCTGCCTGGATTAGAGAGGGTGCAGAGGAGATTTACCAGAATGCTGCCTGGATTAGAGAGGGTGCAGGGGAGATTTACCTGGCTGCTGTCCGGATTAGAGTGGGTGCAGAGGAGATTTAACAGGATGCTGTCTGGATTAGAGAGGGTGCAGAGGAGATTTACCAGGATGCTGCCTGGATTAGAGAGGGTGCAGAGGAGATTTACCATGATGCTGCCTGGATTAGAGAGGGTACAGAGGAAATTTACCAGGATGCTGTCTGGATTAGAGAGGGTGCAGAGGAGATTTACCAGGATGCTGTCGGGATTAGAGAGGTACAGAGGAGATTTACCTCTATGCTGCATGGATTGGCGTAGCTGCAGAGGAGATTTACCAGGATGCTGACTGGATTAGAGAGGGTGCAGAGTAGATTTACCAGGATGCTGCCTGGATCAGTGAGGCTGCAGAGGAGATTTACCAGGATGCTGCCTGGATTGGAGAAGGTGCAGAAGAGATTTACCAGGATGCTGTCTGGATTAGAGAGTGTGCAGAGGAGATTTACCAGGATGCTGTCGTGATTAGAGAGGTGCAGTGGAGATTTACCTGTATGCTGCCTGGATTGGCGAGGCTGCAGATGAGATTTACCAGGATGCTGACTGGATTAGAGACGGTGCAGAGGAGATTTACGAGGATGCAGTCTGGATTGGAGAGGGTACAGAGGAGATTTATGAGGATGCTGTCTGGATTAGAGAGGGTGTAGAGGAGATTTACTAGGATGCTGCCTGGATTAGAAAGAGGGTGCAGAGGAGATTTACCAGGATGCTGCCTGTATTAGAGAGGGTGCAGAGGAGATATACCAGGATGCTGCCTGGATTAGAGAGGGTGCAGAGGAGATTTACCAGGATGCTGCCTGGATTAGAGAGGGTGCAGAGGAGATTTACCAGGATGCTGTCTGGATTGGAGAGGGTGCAGTGGAGATTTACCAGGATGCTGCCTGGATTAGAGAGAGGGTGCAGAGGAGATTTACCAGGGTGCTGCCTGGATTAGAGAGGGTGCAGAGGAGATTTACCAGGATGCTGCCTGGATTAGAGAGGGTGCAGAGGAGACTTACCAGGTTGCTGTCTGGATTGGAGAGGGTGCAGAGAAGATTCACCAGGATGCTGCCTAGATTAGAGAGGGTGCAGAGGAGATTTACTAGAATGCTGCCTGGATTAGAGAGAAGGTGCAGAGGAGATTTACCAGGATGCTGCCTGGATTAGAGAGGGTGCAGAGGAGATTTACCTGGAATCTGTCCGGATTAGAGTGGGTGCAGAGGAGATTTACCAGGAATCTGTCCGGATTAGAGAGGGTACGGAGGAGATTTACCTGGCTGCTGTCCGGATTAGAGAGGGTGCAGAGGAGATTTACCAGGATGCTGTCTGGATTAGAGAGGGTGCAGAGGAGATTTACCTGGCTGCTGTCCGGATTAGAGAGGGTGCAGAGGAGATTTAACAGCATGCTGTCTGGATTAGAGAGGGTGCAGAGGAGATTTACCAGGATGCTGCCTGGATTAGAGAGGGTGCAGAGGAGATTTACCAGGATGCTGCCTGGATTAGAGAGGGTGCAGAGGAAATTTACCAGGGTGCTGCCTGGATTAGAGAGGGTGCAGAGGAGATTTACCAGGATGCTGCCTGGATTGGAGAAGGTGCAGACGAGATTTTCCAGGATGCTGTCTCGATTAGAGAGGGTGCAAATGAGATTTACCAGGTTGCTGTCTGGATTAGAGAGGGTGCAGAGGAGATTTACCTGGATGCTGTCGGGATTAGAGAGGTACAGAGGAGATTTACCTGTATGCTGCCTGGATTGGCGTAGCTGCAGAGGAGATTTACCAGGATGCTGACTGGATTAGAGAGGGTGCAATGGAGATTTACCAGGGTGCTGTCGGGATTAGAGAGGTGCAGTGGAGATTTACCTGTATGCTGCCTGGATTGGCGAGGCTGCAGATGAGATTTACCAGGATGCTGACTGGATTAGAGAGGGTGCAGAGGAGATTTACCAGGATGCAGTCTGGATTGGAGAGGGTGCAGAGGAGATTTACCAGGATGCTGCCTGTATTAGAGAGGGTGCAGAGGAGATTTACCAGGATGCTGCCTGGATTAGAGAGGGTGCAGAGGAGATTCACCAGGATGCTGCCTGGATTAGAGAGGGTGCAGAGGAGATTTACCAGGATGCTGTCTGGATTGGAGAGGGTGCAGTGGAGATTTACCAGGATGCTGCCTGGATTAGAGAGGGTGCAGAGGAGATTTACCAGAATGCTGCCTGGATTAGAGAGGGTGCAGGGGAGATTTACCTGGCTGCTGTCCGGATTAGAGAGGGTGCAGAGGAGATTTAACAGGATGCTGTCTGGATTAGAGAGGGTGCAGAGGAGATTTACCAGGATGCTGCCTGGATTAGAGAGGGTGCAGAGGAGATTTACCATGATGCTGCCTGGATTAGAGAGGGTACAGAGGAAATTTACCAGGATGCTGTCGGGATTAGAGAGGTACAGAGGAGATTTACCTGTATGCTGCATGGATTGGCGTAGCTGCAGAGGAGATTTACCAGGATGCTGACTGGATTAGAGAGGGTGCAGAGTAGATTTACCAGGATGCTGCCTGGATCAGAGAGGCTGCAGAGGAGATTTACCAGGATGCTGCCTGGATTGGAGAAGGTGCAGACGAGATTTACCAGGATGCTGTCTCGATTAGAGAGGTTGCAAAGGAGATTTACTAGGATGCTGTCTGGATTAGAGAGGGTGCAGAAGAGATTTACCAGGATGCTGTCTGGATTAGAGAGTGTGCAGAGGAGATTTACCAGGATGCTGTCGGGATTAGAGAGGTGCAGTGGAGATTTACCTGTATGCTGCCTGGATTGGCGAGGCTGCAGATGAGATTTACCAGGATGCTGACTGGATTAGAGAGGGTGCAGAGGAGATTTACCAGGATGCAGTCTGGATTGGAGAGGGTACAGAGGAGATTTATGAGGATGCTGTCTGGATTAGAGAGGGTGTAGAGGAGATTTACTAGGATGCTGCCTGGATTAGAAAGAGGGTGCAGAGGAGATTTACCAGGATGCTGCCTGTATTAGAGAGGGTGCAGAGGAGATATACCAGGATGCTGCATGGATTAGAGAGGGTGCAGAGGAGATTTACCAGGATGCTGCCTGGATTAGAGAGGGTGCAGAGGAGATTTACCAGGATGCTGTCTGGATTGGAGAGGGTGCAGTGGAGATTTACCAGGATGCTGCCTGGATTAGAGAGAGGGTGCAGAGGAGATTTACCAGGGTGCTGCCTGGATTAGAGAGGGTGCAGAGGAGATTTACCAGGATGCTGCCTGGATTAGAGAGGGTGCAGAGGAGATTTACCAGGTTGCTGTCTGGATTGGAGAGGGTGCAGAGAAGATTCACCAGGATGCTGCCTAGATTAGAGAGGGTGCAGAGGAGATTTACTAGAATGCTGCCTGGATTAGAGAGAGGGTGCAGAGGAGATTTACCAGGATGCTGCCTGGATTAGAGAGGGTGCAGAGGAGATTTACCTGGAATCTGTCTGGATTAGAGAGGGTGCAGAGGAGATTTACCAGGAATCTGTCCGGATTAGAGAGGGTACGGAGGAGATTTACCTGGCTGCTGTCCGGATTAGAGAGGGTGCAGAGGAGATTTACCAGGATGCTGTCTGGATTAGAGAGGGTGCAGAGGAGATTTACCTGGCTGCTGTCCGGATTAGAGAGGGTGCAGAGGAGATTTAACAGGATGCTGTCTGGATTAGAGAGGGTGCAGAGGAGATTTACCAGGATGCTGCCTGGATTAGAGAGGGTGCAGAGGAGATTTACCAGGATGCTGCTGGATTAGAGAGGGTGCAGAGGAAATTTACCAGGGTGCTGCCTGGATTAGAGAGGGTGCAGAGGAGATTTACCAGGATGCTGCCTGGATTGGAGAAGGTGTAGACGAGATTTTCCAGGATGCTGTCTCGATTAGAGAGGGTGCAAATGAGATTTACCAGGTTGCTGTCTGGATTAGAGAGGGTGCAGAGGAGATTTACCTGGATGCTGTCGGGATTAGAGAGGTACAGAGGAGATTTACCTGTATGCTGCCTGGGTTGGCGTAGCTGCAGAGGAGATTTACCAGGATGCTGACTGGATTAGAGAGGGTGCAATGGAGATTTACCAGGGTGCTGTCGGGATTAGAGAGGTGCAGAGGAGATTTACCTGTATGCTGCCTGGATTGGCGAGGCTGCAGATGAGATTTACCAGGATGCTGACTGGATTAGAGAGGGTGCAGAGGAGATTTACCAGGATGCAGTCTGGATTGGAGAGGGTACAGAGGAGATTTATGAGGATGCTGTCTGGATTAGAGAGGGTGTGGAGGAGATTTACTAGGATGCTGCCTGGATTAGAAAGAGGGTGCAGAGGAGATTTACCAGGATGCTGCCTGTATTAGAGAGGGTGCAGAGGAGATTTACCAGGATGCTGCCTGGATTAGAGAGGGTACAGAGGAAATTTACCAGGATGCTGTCTGGATTAGAGAGGGTGCAGAGGAGATTTACCAGGATGCTGTCGGGATTAGAGAGGTACAGAGGAGATTTACCTGTATGCTGCATGGATTGGCGTAGCTGCAGAGGAGATTTACCAGGATGCTGACTGGATTAGAGAGGGTGCAGAGTAGATTTACCAGGATGCTGCCTGGATCAGAGAGGCTGCAGAGGAGATTTACCAGGATGCTGCCTGGATTGGAGAAGGTGCAGACGAGATTTACCAGGATGCTGTCTCGATTAGAGAGGGTGCAAAGGAGATTTACTAGGATGCTGTCTGGATTAGAGAGGGTGCAGAAGAGATTTACCAGGATGCTGTCTGGATTAGAGAGTGTGCAGAGGAGATTTACCAGGATGCTGCCTGGATTAGAGAGGGTGCAGAGGAGATTTACCAGAATGCTGCCTGGATTAGAGAGGGTGCAGGGGAGATTTACCTGGCTGCTGTCCGGATTAGAGAGGGTGCAGAGGAGATTTAACAGGATGCTGTCTGGATTAGAGAGGGTGCAGAGGAGATTTACCAGGATGCTGCCTGGATTAGAGAGGGTGCAGAGGAGATTTACCATGATGCTGCCTGGATTAGAGAGGGTACAGAGGAAATTTACCAGGATGCTGTCTGGATTAGAGAGGGTGCAGAGGAGATTTACCAGGATGCTGTCGGGATTAGAGAGGTACAGAGGAGATTTACCTCTATGCTGCATGGATTGGCGTAGCTGCAGAGGAGATTTACCAGGATGCTGCCTGGATTGGAGAAGGTGCAGACGAGATTTACCAGGATGCTGTCTCGATTAGAGAGGGTGCAAAGGAGATTTACTAGGATGCTGTCTGGATTAGAGAGGTTGCAGAAGAGATTTACCAGGATGCTGTCTGGATTAGAGAGTGTGCAGAGGAGATTTACCAGGATGCTGTCGTGATTAGAGAGGTGCAGTGGAGATTTACCTGTATGCTGCCTGGATTGGCGAGGCTGCAGATGAGATTTACCAGGATGCTGACTGGATTAGAGAGGGTGCAGAGGAGATTTACGAGGATGCAGTCTGGATTGGAGAGGGTACAGAGGAGATTTATGAGGATGCTGTCTGGATTAGAGAGGGTGTAGAGGAGATTTACTAGGATGCTGCCTGGATTAGAAAGAGGGTGCAGAGGAGATTTACCAGGATGCTGCCTGTATTAGAGAGGGTGCAGAGGAGATATACCAGGATGCTGCCTGGATTAGAGAGGGTGCAGAGGAGATTTACCAGGATGCTGCCTGGATTAGAGAGGGTGCAGAGGAGATTTACCAGGATGCTGTCTGGATTGGAGAGGGTGCAGAGGAGATTTACCAGGTTGCTGTCTGGATTGGAGAGGGTGCAGAGAAGATTCACCAGGATGCTGCCTAGATTAGAGAGGGTGCAGAGGAGATTTACTAGAATGCTGCCTGGATTAGAGAGAAGGTGCAGAGGAGATTTACCAGGATGCTGCCTGGATTAGAGAGGGTGCAGAGGAGATTTACCTGGAATCTGTCCGGATTAGAGTGGGTGCAGAGGAGATTTACCAGGAATCTGTCCGGATTAGAGAGGGTACGTAGGAGATTTACCTGGCTGCTGTCCGGATTAGAGAGGGTGCAGAGGAGATTTACCAGGATGCTGTCTGGATTAGAGAGGGTGCAGAGGAGATTTACCTGGCTGCTGTCCGGATTAGAGAGGGTGCAGAGGAGATTTAACAGCATGCTGTCTGGATTAGAGAGGGTGCAGAGGAGATTTACCAGGATGCTGCCTGGATTAGAGAGGGTGCAGAGGAGATTTACCAGGATGCTGCCTGGATTAGAGAGGGTGCAGAGGAAATTTACCAGGGTGCTGCCTGGATTAGAGAGGGTGCAGATGAGATTTTCCAGGATGCTGTCTCGATTAGAGAGGGTGCAAATGAGATTTACCAGGTTGCTGTCTGGATTAGAGAGGGTGCAGAAGAGATTTACCAGGATGCTGTCTGGATTAGAGAGGGTGCAGAGGAGATTTACCAGGATGCTGTCGGGAGTAGAGAGGTGCATAGGAGATTTACCTGTATGCTGCCTGGATTGGCGAGGCTGCAGAGGAGATTTACCAGGATGCTGACTGGATTAGAGAGGGTGCAGAGGAGATTTACCAGGATGCAGTCTGGATTGGAGAGGGTACAGAGGAGATTTACGAGGATGCTGCCTGGATTAGAAAGAGGGTGCAGAGGAGATTTACCAGGATGCTGCCTGTATTAGAGAGGGTGCAGAGGAGATTTACCAGGATGCTGCCTGGATTAGAGAGGGTGCAGAGGAGATTCACCAGGATGCTGCCTGGATTAGAGAGGGTGCAGAGGAGATTTACCAGGATGCTGTCTGGATTGGAGAGGGTGCAGTGGAGATTTACCAGGATGCTGCCTGGATTAGAGAGGGTGCAGAGGAGATTTACCAGAATGCTGCCTGGATTAGAGAGGGTGCAGGGGAGATTTACCTGGCTGCTGTCCGGATTAGAGTGGGTGCAGAGGAGATTTAACAGGATGCTGTCTGGATTAGAGAGGGTGCAGAGGAGATTTACCAGGATGCTGCCTGGATTAGAGAGGGTGCAGAGGAGATTTACCATGATGCTGCCTGGATTAGAGAGGGTACAGAGGAAATTTACCAGGATGCTGTCTGGATTAGAGAGGGTGCAGAGGAGATTTACCAGGATGCTGTCGGGATTAGAGAGGTACAGAGGAGATTTACCTCTATGCTGCATGGATTGGCGTAGCTGCAGAGGAGATTTACCAGGATGCTGACTGGATTAGAGAGGGTGCAGAGTAGATTTACCAGGATGCTGCCTGGATCAGAGAGGCTGCAGAGGAGATTTACCAGGATGCTGCCTGGATTGGAGAAGGTGCAGACGAGATTTACCAGGATGCTGTCTCGATTAGAGAGGGTGCAAAGGAGATTTACTAGGATGCTGTCTGGATTAGAGAGGGTGCAGAAGAGATTTACCAGGATGCTGTCTGGATTAGAGAGTGTGCAGAGGAGATTTACCAGGATGCTGTCGTGATTAGAGAGGTGCAGTGGAGATTTACCTGTATGCTGCCTGGATTGGCGAGGCTGCAGATGAGATTTACCAGGATGCTGACTGGATTAGAGACGGTGCAGAGGAGATTTACGAGGATGCAGTCTGGATTGGAGAGGGTACAGAGGAGATTTATGAGGATGCTGTCTGGATTAGAGAGGGTGTAGAGGAGATTTACTAGGATGCTGCCTGGATTAGAAAGAGGGTGCAGAGGAGATTTACCAGGATGCTGCCTGTATTAGAGAGGGTGCAGAGGAGATATACCAGGATGCTGCCTGGATTAGAGAGGGTGCAGAGGAGATTTACCAGGATGCTGCCTGGATTAGAGAGGGTGCAGAGGAGATTTACCAGGATGCTGTCTGGATTGGAGAGGGTGCAGTGGAGATTTACCAGGATGCTGCCTGGATTAGAGAGAGGGTGCAGAGGATATTTACCAGGGTGCTGCCTGGATTAGAGAGGGTGCAGAGGAGATTTACCAGGATGCTGCCTGGATTAGAGAGGGTGCAGAGGAGACTTACCAGGTTGCTGTCTGGATTGGAGAGGGTGCAGAGAAGATTCACCAGGATGCTGCCTAGATTAGAGAGGGTGCAGAGGAGATTTACTAGAATGCTGCCTGGATTAGAGAGAAGGTGCAGAGGAGATTTACCAGGATGCTGCCTGGATTAGAGAGGGTGCAGAGGAGATTTACCTGGAATCTGTCCGGATTAGAGTGGGTGCAGAGGAGATTTACCAGGAATCTGTCCGGATTAGAGAGGGTACGGAGGAGATTTACCTGGCTGCTGTCCGGATTAGAGAGGGTGCAGAGGAGATTTACCAGGATGCTGTCTGGATTAGAGAGGGTGCAGAGGAGATTTACCTGGCTGCTGTCCGGATTAGAGAGGGTGCAGAGGAGATTTACCAGGATGCTGCCTGGATTAGAGAGGGTGCAGAGGAGATTTACCAGGATGCTGCCTGGATTAGAGAGGGTGCAGAGGAAATTTACCAGGGTGCTGCCTGGATTAGAGAGGGTGCAGAGGAGATTTACCAGGATGCTGCCTGGATTGGAGAAGGTGCAGACGAGATTTTCCAGGATGCTGTCTCGATTAGAGAGGGTGCAAATGAGATTTACCAGGTTGCTGTCTGGATTAGAGAGGGTGCAGAGGAGATTTACCTGGATGCTGTCGGGATTAGAGAGGTACAGAGGAGATTTACCTGTATGCTGCCTGGATTGGCGTAGCTGCAGAGGAGATTTACCAGGATGCTGACTGGATTAGAGAGGGTGCAATGGAGATTTACCAGGGTGCTGTCGGGATTAGAGAGGTGCAGTGGAGATTTACCTGTATGCTGCCTGGATTGGCGAGGCTGCAGATGAGATTTACCAGGATGCTGACTGGATTAGAGAGGGTGCAGAGGAGATTTACCAGGATGCAGTCTGGATTGGAGAGGGTGCAGAGGAGATTTACCAGGATGCTGCCTGTATTAGAGAGGGTGCAGAGGAGATTTACCAGGATGCTGCCTGGATTAGAGAGGGTGCAGAGGAGATTCACCAGGATGCTGCCTGGATTAGAGAGGGTGCAGAGGAGATTTACCAGGATGCTGTCTGGATTGGAGAGGGTGCAGTGGAGATTTACCAGGATGCTGCCTGGATTAGAGAGGGTGCAGAGGAGATTTACCAGAATGCTGCCTGGATTAGAGAGGGTGCAGGGGAGATTTACCTGGCTGCTGTCCGGATTAGAGAGGGTGCAGAGGAGATTTAACAGGATGCTGTCTGGATTAGAGAGGGTGCAGAGGAGATTTACCAGGATGCTGCCTGGATTAGAGAGGGTGCAGAGGAGATTTACCATGATGCTGCCTGGATTAGAGAGGGTACAGAGGAAATTTACCAGGATGCTGTCGGGATTAGAGAGGTACAGAGGAGATTTACCTGTATGCTGCATGGATTGGCGTAGCTGCAGAGGAGATTTACCAGGATGCTGACTGGATTAGAGAGGGTGCAGAGTAGATTTACCAGGATGCTGCCTGGATCAGAGAGGCTGCAGAGGAGATTTACCAGGATGCTGCCTGGATTGGAGAAGGTGCAGACGAGATTTACCAGGATGCTGTCTCGATTAGAGAGGTTGCAAAGGAGATTTACTAGGATGCTGTCTGGATTAGAGAGGGTGCAGAAGAGATTTACCAGGATGCTGTCTGGATTAGAGAGTGTGCAGAGGAGATTTACCAGGATGCTGTCGGGATTAGAGAGGTGCAGTGGAGATTTACCTGTATGCTGCCTGGATTGGCGAGGCTGCAGATGAGATTTACCAGGATGCTGACTGGATTAGAGAGGGTGCAGAGGAGATTTACCAGGATGCAGTCTGGATTGGAGAGGGTACAGAGGAGATTTATGAGGATGCTGTCTGGATTAGAGAGGGTGTAGAGGAGATTTACTAGGATGCTGCCTGGATTAGAAAGAGGGTGCAGAGGAGATTTACCAGGATGCTGCCTGTATTAGAGAGGGTGCAGAGGAGATATACCAGGATGCTGCATGGATTAGAGAGGGTGCAGAGGAGATTTACCAGGATGCTGCCTGGATTAGAGAGGGTGCAGAGGAGATTTACCAGGATGCTGTCTGGATTGGAGAGGGTGCAGTGGAGATTTACCAGGATGCTGCCTGGATTAGAGAGAGGGTGCAGAGGAGATTTACCAGGGTGCTGCCTGGATTAGAGAGGGTGCAGAGGAGATTTACCAGGATGCTGCCTGGATTAGAGAGGGTGCAGAGGAGATTTACCAGGTTGCTGTCTGGATTGGAGAGGGTGCAGAGAAGATTCACCAGGATGCTGCCTAGATTAGAGAGGGTGCAGAGGAGATTTACTAGAATGCTGCCTGGATTAGAGAGAGGGTGCAGAGGAGATTTACCAGGATGCTGCCTGGATTAGAGAGGGTGCAGAGGAGATTTACCTGGAATCTGTCTGGATTAGAGAGGGTGCAGAGGAGATTTACCAGGAATCTGTCCGGATTAGAGAGGGTACGGAGGAGATTTACCTGGCTGCTGTCCGGATTAGAGAGGGTGCAGAGGAGATTTACCAGGATGCTGTCTGGATTAGAGAGGGTGCAGAGGAGATTTACCTGGCTGCTGTCCGGATTAGAGAGGGTGCAGAGGAGATTTAACAGGATGCTGTCTGGATTAGAGAGGGTGCAGAGGAGATTTACCAGGATGCTGCCTGGATTAGAGAGGGTGCAGAGGAGATTTACCAGGATGCTGCTGGATTAGAGAGGGTGCAGAGGAAATTTACCAGGGTGCTGCCTGGATTAGAGAGGGTGCAGAGGAGATTTACCAGGATGCTGCCTGGATTGGAGAAGGTGTAGACGAGATTTTCCAGGATGCTGTCTCGATTAGAGAGGGTGCAAATGAGATTTACCAGGTTGCTGTCTGGATTAGAGAGGGTGCAGAGGAGATTTACCTGGATGCTGTCGGGATTAGAGAGGTACAGAGGAGATTTACCTGTATGCTGCCTGGGTTGGCGTAGCTGCAGAGGAGATTTACCAGGATGCTGACTGGATTAGAGAGGGTGCAATGGAGATTTACCAGGGTGCTGTCGGGATTAGAGAGGTGCAGAGGAGATTTACCTGTATGCTGCCTGGATTGGCGAGGCTGCAGATGAGATTTACCAGGATGCTGACTGGATTAGAGAGGGTGCAGAGGAGATTTACCAGGATGCAGTCTGGATTGGAGAGGGTACAGAGGAGATTTATGAGGATGCTGTCTGGATTAGAGAGGGTGTGGAGGAGATTTACTAGGATGCTGCCTTGATTAGAAAGAGGGTGCAGAGGAGATTTACCAGGATGCTGCCTGTATTAGAGAGGGTGCAGAGGAGATTTACCAGGATGCTGCCTGGATTAGAGAGGGTACAGAGGAAATTTACCAGGATGCTGTCTGGATTAGAGAGGGTGCAGAGGAGATTTACCAGGATGCTGTCGGGATTAGAGAGGTACAGAGGAGATTTACCTGTATGCTGCATGGATTGGCGTAGCTGCAGAGGAGATTTACCAGGATGCTGACTGGATTAGAGAGGGTGCAGAGTAGATTTACCAGGATGCTGCCTGGATCAGAGAGGCTGCAGAGGAGATTTACCAGGATGCTGCCTGGATTGGAGAAGGTGCAGACGAGATTTACCAGGATGCTGTCTCGATTAGAGAGGGTGCAAAGGAGATTTACTAGGATGCTGTCTGGATTAGAGAGGGTGCAGAAGAGATTTACCAGGATGCTGTCTGGATTAGAGAGTGTGCAGAGGAGATTTACCAGGATGCTGTCGGGATTAGAGAGGTGCAGTGGAGATTTACCTGTATGCTGCCTGGATTGGCGAGGCTGCAGATGAGATTTACCAGGATGCTGACTGGATTAGAGAGGGTGCAGAGGAGATTTACCAGGATGCAGTCTGGATTGGAGAGGGTACAGAGGAGATTTATGAGGATGCTGTCTGGATTAGAGAGGGTGTAGAGGAGATTTACTAGGATGCTGCCTGGATTAGAAAGAGGGTGCAGAGGAGATTTACCAGGATGCTGCCTGTATTAGAGAGGGTGCAGAGGAGATATACCAGGATGCTGCATGGATTAGAGAGGGTGCAGAGGAGATTTACCAGGATGCTGCCTGGATTAGAGAGGGTGCAGAGGAGATTTACCAGGATGCTGTCTGGATTGGAGAGGGTGCAGTGGAGATTTACCAGGATGCTGCCTGGATTAGAGAGAGGGTGCAGAGGAGATTTACCAGGGTGCTGCCTGGATTAGAGAGGGTGCAGAGGAGATTTACCAGGATGCTGCCTGGATTAGAGAGGGTGCAGAGGAGATTTACCAGGTTGCTGTCTGGATTGGAGAGGGTGCAGAGAAGATTCACCAGGATGCTGCCTAGATTAGAGAGGGTGCAGAGGAGATTTACTAGAATGCTGCCTGGATTAGAGAGAGGGTGCAGAGGAGATTTACCAGGATGCTGCCTGGATTAGAGAGGGTGCAGAGGAGATTTACTAGAATGCTGCCTGGATTAGAGAGAGGGTGCAGAGGAGATTTACCAGGATGCTGCCTGGATTAGAGAGGGTGCAGAGGAGATTTACCTGGAATCTGTCTGGATTAGAGAGGGTGCAGAGGAGATTTACCAGGAATCTGTCCGGATTAGAGAGGGTACGGAGGAGATTTACCTGGCTGCTGTCCGGATTAGAGAGGGTGCAGAGGAGATTTACCAGGATGCTGTCTGGATTAGAGAGGGTGCAGAGGAGATTTACCTGGCTGCTGTCCGGATTAGAGAGGGTGCAGAGGAGATTTACAAGGATGCTGCCTGGATTAGAGAGGGTCCAGAGGAGATTTACCAGGATTCTGCCTGGATTAGAGAGGGTCCAGAGGAGATTTACCAGGATGCTGCCTGGATTAGAGAGGGTGCAGAGGAGATTTACCAGGATGCTGTGTGGATTGGAGAGGGTGCAGAGAAGATTCACCAGGATGCTGCCTAGATTAGAGAGGGTGCAGAGGAGATTTACTAGAATGCTGCCTGGATTAGAGAGAGGGTGCAGAGGAGATTTAGCAGGATGCTGCCTGGATTAGAGAGGGTCCAGAGGAGATTTACTAGGATGCTGCCTGGATTAGAGAGGGTCCAGAGGAGATTTCCTAGGATGCTGCCTGGATTAGAGAGGGTCCAGAGGAGATTTACCAGGATGCTGCCTGGATTAGAGAGGGTCCAGAGGAGATTCACCAGGATGCTGCCTGGATTAGAGAGGGTGCAGAGGAGATTTACCAGGATGCTGCCTGGATTAGAGAGGGTCCAGAGGAGATTTACCAGGATGCTGCCTGGATTAGAGAGGGTCCAGAGGAGATTCACCAGGATGCTGCCTGGATTAGAGAGGGTGCAGAGGAGGTTTACCAGGATGCTGCCTGGATTAGAGAGGGTGCAGAGAAGATTCACCAGGATGCTGCTGGATTGGATGGGGTGCCATCTGAGGACAGGTTGAGTGAGCTCAGAATTTTCTCTTTGGATTTGAGGAGGATGAGAGGTGACTTCATTAAGGTGAAGAAGATGATAAAACTCACAGATTAATTGGACGGCCATAGACATTGGTAATGGCTAATCCCAGGTGCCTTTGCTTCAAGGCGATTGGATGACAGTTTAGGGGGATGTCAGGGGTAGATGTTTTACACAGAGACTGGTGGGTGTGGGCTTCACCCTGACAGAGGTGGTGGTATTTGTTACGTTCTGTAATTTCCAAACATAAAACTAACTGAATGGAAAAATCCTGATTTCAGGATTGAATGGCTTGTCATATGCAGAGCGTTTGATGGCTCTGGGCCTGTATTCACTGGCAGTCAGAAGAATGAGGGGTGACTGAATGGTGAAAGGCCTTGATGGAGTGGAGGTGGGGACAATGTTTCAAGTGGTGGGAGAGTCCAGAGACTCGAGGACGCAGCCTCAGAATAACGGGACATTGTTTTAGAGCAGAGCTGAGGAGGAATTTCTTTAGCCAGAGAGTGGTGAATCTGTGGAATTCTTTGCCACAGGCAGCTGTGGAGGCCAAGTCTTAATCTATATTTAAGGCAGAGTTTGATAGATTCTTGACTGGTCTGGGTATGAAGGATACGGAGAGAAAGCAGGAGATTGAGGCTGAGAGGAAAATTGGATCAGCCATGATGAAATGCTGGAGCAATCTCGATGGGCCAAATGGCCTAATTCTGCTCCTTTATCTTATGGAAAACTTGGAGTCAGGAATACCTTGTGTATGTTCTTTTGTTTCATTTACACTTCAGTGAATTGCACACATATGACATGATGACTTGTGCCACTCACATACTTTTACATGTATCCAGTAATGAGTTATTTAAATTCACAAGAATGCTTAATCAAACAATATAGTTAGTTAGACTACTACTGAAATATTAAATACACAATATTAGGTACAGACACATTAGGGGACATCTAAGATATCCTTAGTCACGTGATATAGAATGAGGGCTATGTAGAAGGGAAGGGTTAGATTGATCTTAGAGTTGGTTAAAAGGTCAGCACAACTTTGTGGGCCGAAGGGCCTGTACTGTGCTGTCATGTTCTATGTTAATTGAGGAAGATTTGGCCTTCCTACCATTCGAGTTGTCCAGACAAGAGGGAAACAGCCAGAGCAAAAGAATGATGGTCTCTGGTCTCGTCACTATGGCAACGTGGTTTGTGGAGTCTTGCTTACAACTGTGACTACGCTACAGAGGACCGTCAGGAGAGGTGCCCCATAACGTTCTGTACACAGATCTCCTACTGGTCTGTCAGTTTCGAGGCCTGGAAGAGACCATGTACCATATGTAGATGTAGCGTCCGAGGTTATGGCCCCTACTTGCCTACGTGAGGAGGCTGATCCTCGCCCTTTGGCTGCATTTTAGCCCCACCCTCTCTATCTTCGATTCCTTCCAGTAATGGGGGGGGGGCAGGGAAGAAGGAGGATGTCCCAGTTAACCTGTTCCTGGTGTTGGCTAAAGTAGCTATCTGTGTGTCCTAGAGACGGGCGCTGGAGCACTCGGACTGGGCTGACTGCCTGGCAATGCTCAAGGGGTGCGCTCGTGCCCGGGTATTGTGGAAAAAGGGTAACAGAGAGGTGTTCTGGGATCATTGGGTGCAGCAGGAGATAAATGCCCTCCACAGTGAGAAGGTGACGTTTTAGTTTGGTCTGTGTTAATCGTGAATTGTCTGATTTCTGTTTGTAATGTGATTATACCGTACTGGTTAGAATTTATAATAAATGTACTTTTGTAAACAAGGCACTGGGATAGTAAAACGCCTTTCGCCCATTTACCAGTTTTATTTCTTTGACACCACTCTGTGGGCCATTAAGTAGAATGTGCTGCCCCCTGCTGCCAGGATGGATAATGACCCTGGAGAGTCTGCACCACCCACACAAAAGTCTGGTGGAAAGGTCAGGACTGACGAAGGGTCTCGGCCCAAAACGTCAACTGTGCTTCTCCCTATAGATGCTGCCTGGCCTGCCGCGTTCCACCTGCATTTTGTGTGTGTTGCTTGAATTTGCAGCATCTGCAGATTTCCTCGTGTTTGCGTTTTTAAGAACAACCCGGCTTGGATTAATAGGTCAAGGGGAGAGACAGAGCAGAGAAACTGGATGTTAGGCCCATCAGATCTCTGTTCTACACCCAGTTACACTAACCTACAGTAACCCCGAGCTCTGCCATGGAGGGTCCCAAGCCTGGCTGTGAAAGGAGGAGGTTTGGGCACGGGGTTAACAGTCCTATCCTGTACAAAGCCCAGAGCTACAGAAACTCCAAAGGCTTCATCCCTGGGGTTGGAAGGATCTTTGCCTAGACACTGTATGAAGTTGTGTGGGGAAAGTCACAAACCTGTGGAAACCACAGAGCTGATCAACCTTCCAATATCCAGGGCCAAACGAAGCGAAAGAAGATGGCATGAGCCAAGTACCAGTGTCAGCAGGCAAGAGCTAATGTGCAATCCCCAGGGAAAGTGAAAGAAAGGCTGGCAGAAGTACACTGGTGATGTGACCGTGAAGCTAACATCAAGAAGATGGGCTGCACCTGGGGACAACTTGAAGGGCTGACCCAGGACAGTGGACTCTGGTGATCTGCTGTGGGCAGAGTCCTCTGACCCAGCTACCTACGTCAATCCCTCACTCGTCTCCCCTCTCCCTAATATTGGTCTGGAAGTGGCTCTCTTCATCTAACAACAACACACACAAAATGCTGGTGGAACACAGCAGGCCAGCCAGCATCTATAAGGATAAGCACTGTCGACATTTTGGGCCGAGACCCTTCGTCAGGACTAACTGAAAGGAAAGATAGTAAGAGATTTGAAAGTAGAGGGGGGAGGGGGAAATGCAAAATGATAGGAGGAGACCGGTGGGGGTGGGGTGAAGCTGAGAGCTGGAAAGGTGATTGGCGAAAGTGATACAGAGCTGGGGAAGGGAAAGGATCATGGGACGGGAGGCCTCGGGAGAAAGAAAGGAGGGGGGGGGGGGAAGCTCCAGATGGAGATGGAGAACAAGCAAACAACTAAAAATGTCAGGGATGGGGCAAGAAGGGGAGGAGGGGCATTAACGGAAGTTAGAGAAGTCAATGTTCATGCCATCAGGTTGGAGGCTACCCAGCCGGTATATAAGATGTTGTTCCTCCAACCTGAGTGTGGATTCATCTTGACAGTAGAGGAGGCCATGGATAGACATATCAGAATGGGAATGGGACATGGAATTAAAATGTGTGGCCACTGGGAGATCCTGCTTTCTCTGGTGGACCGAGCGTAGGTGTTCAGCGAAACGGTCTCCCAGTCTGCGCCGGGTCTCACCAATATATAAAAGGCCACACCGGGAGCACCGGACGCAGTATACCACATCAGCCGACTCACAGGTGAAGTGTCGCCTCACCTGGAAGGACTGTCTGGGGCCCTGAATGGTGGTGAGGGAGGAAGTGTAAGGGCAGGTGTAGCATTTGTTCCGTTTACAAGGATAAGTGCCAGGAGGGAGATCAGTGGGAAGGGATGGGGGGGACAAGTGGACAAGGGAGTCGAGTAGGGAGCGATCCCTGTGAAAAGCAAAAAGAGGTGGAGGGGGAAAATGTGTTTGGTAGTGGGATCCCGTTGGAGGTGGCGGAAGTTACGGAGAATTATACGTTGGACCTGGAGGCTGGTAGGGTGGTAGGTAAGGACAAGGGGAACCCTATCCCGAATGGGGTGGCGGGTGGATGGGGTGAGGGCAGATGTGCGGGACATGGGAGAGATGCGTTTCAGAGCAGAGTTGATGGTGGACGAAGGGAAGCCCTTTTGTTTTAAAAAGAAGACATCTCCTTCGTCCTGGAAAGAAAAGCCTCATCCTGAGAGCAGATGCGACGGAGACGGAGGAATTGTGAGAAGGGGATAGCCTTTTTGCAAGAGACAAGGTGGGAAGAGGAATAGTCCAGGTAGCTGTGAGAGTCTGTAGGCTTATAGTAGATATCAGTAGATAGGCCGTCTCCAGAGATGGAGACAGAAAGATCAAGAAAGGGGAGGGAGGTGTCGGAAATGGACCAGGTAAATTTGAGGACAGGGTGAAAGTTGGAGGCAAAGTTAATGAAGTCAACGAGCTCAGCAGGCGTGCAAGAGGCAGCGCCAATGCAGTCGTCGATGTAGCGAAGGAAAAGAGGGGGACAGATACCCGTATAGACTTGGAACATGGACTGTTCCACAAAGCCAACAAAAAGCCAGGCATAACTGGGACCCGTACGGTTGCCTCTGGCTACACCCTTGGTTTGGAGGAAGTGGGAGGAGCCAAAGAAGAAATTATTGAGTGTAAGAACTAATTCCGCTAGACGGAGGAGGGTGGTGGTTGAGGGGAATTGGTTAGGTCTGGAATCCAAAAAAAAGCGAAGAGCTTTGAGACCGTCACGGTGGGGGATGGAGGTATATAGGGACTGGACGTCCGTGGTGAAAATAAGGCGGTGGGGACCAGTGAACTTAAAATCATTGAAAAAATTCAAAGCATGAGAAGTGTCACGAACATAGGTGGGAGGAGATTGAACAAGGGGTGGGGGGGATAAGACAGTGTCAAGGTATGCAGAAATGAGTTCAGTGGGGCAGGAGCAAGCTGAGACAATAGGTCTACCTGGACAGGCAGGTTTGTGGATCTTGGGTAGGAGGTAGAAACGGGAAGTGTGGGGTGTGGGAACTATGAGGTTGGTGACAGAAAATGGGAGATCCCCAGAGCTGATAAGGTTGGTGATGGTATAGGAGACACTGGCCTGGTGCTCCTTAGTGGGATCATGATCAAGGGGTAAATAAGAGGAGGTATCAGAGAGTTGTCGCTGTGCCTCGGCCAGGTAGAGGTCAGTACGCCAGACAACAACAACTCCCCTCTTATCAGCAGGTTTTATAGTGAGGTTGGGATTGGTGTGGGGGGAACGGAGAGCAGAGCATTCGGAAGGAGTGAGGTTGGAATTGGAACAGGGTGTGGTGAAGTCGAGACGGTTGATGTCCCGTCAGCAATTAGCAATAAAGAGATCCAGAGCAGGCAGAAGACCAGAGGGGGTGTCCATGAAGAGGAGGAGGGTTGAAGACAGGAGAAGGGGTCATCGGTGGGGGTAGAAGAGTCCTTGTCAAAGAAGTAAGCTCAGAGATGGAGACGGCAGTAGAAGAGTTCAGCGTCATGGCGCAGAACTCACTGAGGTGTGGGCAAAGCAGGACAAAGCTGAGGCCCTTACTGAGGACAAAGCTGAGGCCCCTACTGAGGACAAAGCTGAGGCCCTTACTGGGGACAGAGCTGTGGCCCTTACTGAGGACAAAGCTGAAACCCTTACTGAGGACAGAGCTGAGGCCCTTACTGGGGACAGAGCTGAGGCCCTTACTGGGGACAGAGCTGTGGCCCTTACTGAGGACAAAGCTGAGACCCTTACTGGGGACAAAGCTGAGGCCCTTACTGGGGACAGAGCTGTGGCCCTTACTGAGGACAAAGCTGAAACCCTTACTGAGGACAGAGCTGAGGCCCTTACTGAGGACAGAGCTGAGGCCCTTACTGAGGACAAAGCTGAGGCCCTTACTGGGGACAGAGCTGAGGCCCTTACTGAGGACAAAGCTGAGACCCTTACTGGGGACAAAGCTGAGGCCCTTACTGAGGACAAAGCTGAGGCCCTTACTGGGGACAGAGCTGTGGCCCTTACTGAGGACAAAGCTGAGACCCTTACTGGGGACAAAGCTGAGGCCCTTACTGGGGACAGAGCTGTGGCCCTTACTGAGGACAAAGCTGAGGCCCTTACTGAGGACAAAGCTGAGGCCCTTACTGGGGACAAAGCTGAGGCCCTTACTGAGGACAAAGCTGAGACCCTTACTGGGGACAAAGCTGAGACCCTTACTGAGGACAGAGCTGAGGACCTTACTGAGGACAAAGCTGAGGCCCTTACTGTGGACAAAGCTGAGACCCTTACTGAGGACACAGCTGAGGCCCTTACTGTGGACAAAGCTGAGACCCTTACTGAGGACAGAGCTGAGGCCCTTACTGAGGACAAAGCTGAGGCCCTTACTGTGGACAAAGCTGAGGCCCTTACTGAGGACAAAGCTGAGGCCCTTACTGGGGACAAAGCTGAGGCCCTTACTGGGGACAAAGCTGAGGCCCTTACTGTGGACAAAGCTGAGACCCTTACTGAGGACAGAGCTGAGGCCCTTACTGAGGACAGAGCTGAGGCCCTTACTGGGGACAAAGCTGAGGCCCTTACTGTGGACAAAGCTGAGACCCTTACTGAGGACAGAGCTGAGGCCCTTACTGAGGACAAAGCTGAGGCCCTTACTGAGGACAAAGCTGAGGCCCTTACTGGGGACAAAGCTGAGGCCCTTACTGAGGACAAAGCTGAGGCCCTTACTGGGGACAGAGCTGAGGCCCTTACTGAGGACAAAGCTGAGACCCTTACTGGGGACCGAGCTGAGACCCTTACTGAGGACAGAGCTGAGACCCTTACTGAGGACAAAGCTGAGGCCCTTACTGGGGACAGAGCTGAGACCCTTACTGGGGACAAAGCTGAGACCCTTACTGAGGACAAAGCTGAGGCCCTTACTGAGGACAGAGCTGAGACCCTTACTGAGGACAAAGCTGAGGCACTTACTGAGGACAAAGCTGAGGCCCTTACTGAGGACAGAGCTGAGGCCCTTACTGAGGACAAAGCTGAGACCCTTACTGGGGACAGAGCTGAGACCCTTACTGGGGACAAAGCTGAGACCCTTACTGAGGACAAAGCTGAGGCCCTTACTGGGGACAAAGCTGAGACCCTTACTGAGGACAAAGCTGAGGCCCTTACTGAGGACAAAGCTGAGGCCCTTACTGAGGACAAAGCTGAGGCCCTTACTGAGGACAAAGCTGAGGCCCTTACTGAGGACAAAGCTGAGGCCCTTACTGGGGACAGAGCTGAGGCCCTTACTGAGGACAAAGCTGAGGCCCTTACTGAGGACAAAGCTGAGGCCCTTACTGAGGACAAAGCTGAGGCCCTTACTGGGGACAAAGCTGAGACCCTTACTGGGGACAAAGCTGAGGCCCTTACTCTAACTTCCGTTAATGACCCTCCTGCCCTTCTTACCGCATCCCTGACATATTTAGTTGTTTGCTTGTTCTCCATCTCCATCTGGAGCTTCCACCAAAACTGGGATTTCCTGGTGGCCAACCATTTTAATTCCTATCTGCATTCCCGTTCTGATATGTTGCTCCATGACTGCCTCTTCGGCTATGATGAGGCTACTTTTAGGGTGGAGGAACACCACCTCATGTGTGTAGAGTGTGTACCTCATCTGGGTAGCTTCCAACCTGATGGCATGAACATCGATATCTCCTTCTAGTAATTTTCTCCTCCCCTTTCCATCATCTTCTGTTCCCTACTCTGGTATCTTACCTTCTCCTCACCTGCCTATCACCTCCCCCTGGTTCCCCTCCTCCTTCCCTCTCTCTCCTCATCTATCAGATTCCTTCTTCTCCAGATCTTTCCTCCTCACCTGGCTTCACTTATCATTTCTAAATAGACCTCCTCCGCCCCCCCCAACCTTTTTATTCTAGTGTCTTCCCCATTCTTTTCCAGCCCCAAGTAAATCTTGGTCCTGAATGACAACTGTTTATTCATTTCCATTGAACCTGCCTCACTCGCTGAGTTCTTCCAGCATTTTGTGAGTGTTTCTCTTTTGTGGGTGGGTCTCCTACAATGTGTGTATCCCTCTCGAAATTGCACCTACATGTGTATTTTCCTTGCTAACGTGGGTCTAGAGGTGCGTCTCGTCTGCAATGTGGACTAGAAGTGGATCTCCCTCTCCAGCATGGGTCTGAAAGTGGATCTCCCTCTCCAACATGGGTCTGAATGTGGGGCTCCCTCTCCAACATGGTTCTGAAAGTGGATCTCCCTCTCCAGCATGGGTCTGAAAGTGGATCTCCCTCTCCAGCATGGGTCTGAAAGTGGATCTCCCTCTCCAGCATGGGTCTGAAAGTGGATCTCCCTCTCCAGCATGGGTCTGAAAGTGGATCTCCCTCTCCAACATGGGTCTGAAAGTGGATCTCCCTCTCCAACATGGGTCTGAAAGTGGATCTCCCTCTCCAACATGGGTCTGAAAGTGGATCTCCCTCTCCAGCATGGGTCTGAAAGTGGATCTCCCTCTCCAACATGGGTCTGAAAGTGGATCTCCCTCTCCAACATGGGTCCGAAAGTGGATCTCCCTCTCCAACATGGGTCTGAAAGTGGATCTCCCTCTCCAGCATGGGTCTGAAAGTGGATCTCCCTCTCCAACATGGGTCTGAAAGTGGATCTCCCTCTCCAACATGGGTCCGAAAGTGGATCTCCCTCTCCAACATGGGTCTGAAAGTGGATCTCCCTCTCCAACATGGGTCTGAAAGTGGATCTCCCTCTCCAACATGGGTCTGAAAGTGGATCTCCCTCTCCAACATGGGTCTGAAAGTGGGGCTCCCTCTCCAACATGGGTCTGAAAGTGGATCTCCCTCTCCAACATGGGTCTGAAAGTGGATCTCCCTCTCCAACATGGGTCTGAAAGTGGATCTCCCTCTCCAACATGGGTCTGAAAGTGGATCTCCCTCTCTAATGTGGGTCTGAAAGTGGGGCTCCCTCTCCAACATGGGTCTGAAAGTGGATCTCCCTCTCCAACATGGGTCTGAAAGTGGATCTCCCTCTCCAACATGGGTCTGAAAGTGGATCTCCCTCTCTAATGTGGGTCTGAAAGTGGGGCTCCCTCTCCAACATGGGTCTGAAAGTGGGGCTCCCTCTCCAACATGGGTCTGAAAGTGGGGCTCCCTCTCCAACATGGGTCTGAAAGTGGATCTCCCTCTCCAACATGGGTCTGAATGTGGGGCTCCCTCTCCAACATGGTTCTGAAAGTGGATCTCCCTCTCCAGCATGGGTCTGAAAGTGGATCTCCCTCTCCAGCATGGGTCTGAAAGTGGATCTCCCTCTCCAACATGGGTCTGAAAGTGGGTCTCCCTCTCCAACATGGGTCTGAAAGTGGATCTCCCTCTCCAACATGGGTCTGAAAGTGGATCTCCCTCTCCAGCATGGGTCTGAAAGTGGATCTCCCTCTCCAACATGGGTCTGAAAGTGGATCTCGCTCTCCAACATGGGTCCGAAAGTGGATCTCCCTCTCCAACATGGGTCTGAAAGTGGATCTCCCTCTCCAACAATGGTCTGAAAGTAGATCTCCCTCTCCAACATGGGTCTGAAAGTGGATCTCCCTCTCCAACATGGGTCTGAAAGTGGGGCTCCCTCTCCAACATGGGTCTGAAAGTGGATCTCCCTCTCCAACATGGGTCTGAAATTGGATCTCCCTCTCCAACATGGGTCCGAAAGTGGATCTCCCTCTCCAACATGGGTCTGAAAGTGGATCTCCCTCTCCAACATGGGTCTGAAAGTGGATCTCCCTCTCCAACATGGGTCTGAAAGTGGATCTCCCTCTCCAACATGGGTCTGAAAGTGGATCTCCCTCTCTAATGTGGGTCTGAAAGTGGGGCTCCCTCTCCAACATGGGTCTGAAAGTGGGGCTCCCTCTCCAACATGGGTCTGAAAGTGGGGCTCCCACTCCAACATGGGTCTGAAAGTGGATCTCCCTCTCCAACATGGGTCTGAATGTGGGGCTCCCTCTCCAACATGGTTCTGAAAGTGGATCTCCCTCTCCAGCATGGGTCTGAAAGTGGATCTCCCTCTCCAGCATGGGTCTGAAAGTGGATCTCCCTCTCCAACATGGGTCTGAAAGTGGATCTCCCTCTCCAACATGGGTCTGAAAGTGGATCTCCCTCTCCAACATGGGTCTGAAAGTGGATCTCCCTCTCCAGCATGGGTCTGAAAGTGGATCTCCCTCTCCAACATGGGTCTGAAAGTGGATCTCCCTCTCCAACATGGGTCCGAAAGTGGATCTCCCTCTCCAACATGGGTCTGAAAGTGGATCTCCCTCTCCAACATGGGTCTGAAAGTGGATCTCCCTCTCCAACATGGGTCTGAAAGTGGATCTCCCTCTCCAACATGGGTCTGAAAGTGGGGCTCCCTCTCCAACATGGGTCTGAAAGTGGATCTCCCTCTCCAACATGGGTCTGAAAGTGGATCTCCCTCTCCAACATGGGTCCGAAAGTGGATCTCCCTCTCCAACATGGGTCTGAAAGTGGATCTCCCTCTCCAACATGGGTCTGAAAGTGGATCTCCCTCTCCAACATGGGTCTGAAAGTGGATCTCCCTCTCCAACATGGGTCTGAAAGTGGGGCTCCCTCTCCAACATGGGTCTGAAAGTGGATCTCCCTCTCCAACATGGGTCTGAAAGTGGATCTCCCTCTCCAACATGGGACTGAAAGTGGATCTCCCTCTCTAATGTGGGTCTGAAAGTGGGGCTCCCTCTCCAACATGGGTCTGAAAGTGGATCTCCCTCCAACATGGGTCTGAAAGTGGATCTCCCTCTCCAACATGGGTCTGAAAGTGGATCTCCCTCTCTAATGTGGGTCTGAAAGTGGGGCTCCCTCTCCAACATGGGTCTGAAAGTGGATCTCCCTCTCCAACATGGGTCTGAAAGTGGATCTCCCTCTCCAACATGGGTCTGAAAGTGGATCTCCCTCTCTAATGTGGGTCTGAAAGTGGGGCTCCCTCTCCAACATGGGTCTGAAAGTGGGGCTCCCTCTCCAACATGGGTCTGAAAGTGGGGCTCCCTCTCCAACATGGGTCTGAAAGTGGATCTCCCTCTCCAACATGGGTCTGAATGTGGATCTCCCTCTCCAACATGGGTCTGAAAGTGGATCTCCCTCTCCAACATGGGTCAGAAAGTGGATCTCCCTCTCTAATGTGGGTCTGAAAGTGGGGCTCCCTCTCCAACATGGGTCTGAAAGTGGGGCTCCCTCTCCAACATGGGTCTGAATGTGGGGCTCCCTCTCCAACATGGGTCTGAAAGTGGATCTCCCTCTCCAACATGGGTCTGAATGTGGATCTCCCTCTCCAACATGGGTCTGAATGTGTATCTCCCTCTCCAACATGGGTCTGAAAGTGGGGCTCCCTCTCTCATGTGGGTCTAGAAATGGATCTTCTTTTCTTTTGCGAGTGCAGGTCCCTCCTGAACTCTTGATTGGGCAGTTGGAATATTCCAGAATCTTAGCTGAGAGGATCTTGTTGGGAGGCCGCTGATGTGAAAAGCTGAGCCTGAGATTTTGCCGGTGTGGCTGCAGTACACAGAGCATCTCACAGTAGTCCGACTGATAATGAGGAGAGCTTCTCCTCAGTCACCTTTTGGAACCTGGGATAATATGAGGCAGTCCTGAGGGGAGTTCACAAACTGTGTCAGTGCCGAGGAGTTCCCTCTCCATATCCTGGTGTGCTGGAGTCAGCGGCCATTTCCCCGTGAGCAGTTCCAGCCCCTGACAGGTGGGTGGGGTTCAGGCATCCGACGGACGATCTCCACACTGGCCACCTCCGTTCGGTCCTTAAGCAAAAAGCACGTTCTCAGAGCAGCAGAGATAATCATGGTCACAGTGTCCACACACAGGCTCTGTCCTACACACTACCTCCCTCTGCTCCTGAAGACAGCATGTGTAAATGGAAGAATAAGAGGTGGGCGGTGGTGTCCCATCGAAACCTATTGGATATTGAATGACCTAGAAAGGGTGGACATGGAGAGGGTGTGTTCAATCATGGGAGAGTCTAGGATGAGAGGACACAGACTCAGAATACAAGGTTGTCTTTAGTCAGAGAGTGGTGAATCTATGGACTTCATTGCCAGAAATGGCTGTGAGGTCAAATTATCCTTCATTGATAACTATTGGAACTAGTAGAGTTTTATAGTACTGTGATACTATTGGATAACTACTGGAACTAGTAGAGGTTTATAGTACTGTGGTAGTATTGGTGGTGTTCTAATTTGTTCTGTGTTTTATTTAAATACATAAATTGTTATTCAGTTAAACGGAAGTTTGTCTTTTTTTTAACGTTTTTAACAACTTTCATGAAACTTCAGCTAATTGGAGCAGCCATTTCATTGGGCCAAAATGTACTGGTCCCAGTGGGAACAGACCTTTTGATCTATTGATCCTATGAAATTGTAAGAGATGATAAGATACAAAGGTAGGTAAGATAGAACTATTTTGCCGTAGTTAGGGCATCAAAAACAAGAGGGCAGGGTTTGAAGGGGAAAGGAGAAAAAAGTAAAGAGGATTTAAAGTGGGGATTTTACACTGAGAGGCGTTGTTATATGGAAGAAGAGGTGATGGGATCAGATTCAACTACAATGTTTAAGAAGCACTTAGACAGACATTTAAACAGGCAAGGCATGAATTAGTATCATCTCAATGCAAACAGATGGGATGATTAGGGATGGGCAAGCAAGTCAGTATGGCTGCGATGGGCCAAAGGGCCTGTGTAAGTACTGTACAGCCCTGTTTAACCATTATGGTTGTGATGGGCCAAAGGGCTTGTATCTGCACTTTTTAACCACAAAAAGCATCCCACAGTCAGCCAGATCTGAGGCTGAGCCAACGTTGTCCAGTCAGCAAGGGTCAGTACTGCCCGATTCATTCTGTATTTTAGCAGGTGGAAGGCGAATCGTACCTCATCTTCTGCCACACTGGCTCTATTAGCTGATGTATCAGACCCAGGGTTGGGACCTTGAGCCTTCCTTGTTTCATCAACAATTTCATTTATCTAGAATCTTCTGGAAAATCAAATTTATTCCAAAGGCATCTCCCCATATTTGATAGCAACCCACTCTAAGTAAGAGGTTAAGAGCTTGACCAGTGCTGGGTTTTGCCTCCAAAACTGTTTGTTAAAATCTGTCCAAACATTGTGAAGTATTGTGAGCAGCTTAGGGCTCCTGATGCAATGGAATTGGAGGGAGTCCAGAGCAAGTTCACGAGAATGACACTGGGGATGAAGGGGTTAACGTATGAGGAGCATTTGATGGCCCTGGGCCTGTACTCACTGGAGTTTAGAAGAATGAGGGGGGATCTCATTGAAACCTATCGAATATTGAAAGACTAAGATACAGTTGATGTGGGGAGGATGGGCAGAGGTAGGGGAGTCTAGGACCAGAGGATACAGCCTCAGAATAGAGGGATGCCCATTTAGAACAGAGATGAAGAGGAATTTCTTTAGCCAGAGGGTGGAAAATTTATGAACTTCTTTGCCACAGGTGGCTGTGGAGGCCAAGTCATTCAGCAGGCCAGGCAGCATTTATGGAAAAAGGTAGAGACGATGTTTTGGGCTGAGGCCCTTGATCACTTGAGCCCTGATGAAGGGTCTCGGCCTGAAACGTTGACTGTACTCTTTACCAAAGACACTGCCTGGCCTGCTGAGTTCCTCCAGCACTTTGTGTGTGTTGCTTGGATTTCCAGCTTCTGCAGATTTCCTCTTGCTTGTGTTTGGCCAAGTTTTTGGATATATTTAAAGTGGAGATTGTTAGGTTCTTGATTAGTAAGGGTGTCAAAGGTTATGGAGAGAAGACAAGAGACTGGGGTTAAGAAGGATATTAAATCAGCCATGATGGAATGACAGAACAGACTCGATGGGCTGAATGGCCCAATTCTGCTCCTATGTCTTTTATTGACTTACGGACAATGAACTTCACAAAAGGACAATATACAGGTGGGTTTCAGTGTATACTCAATCTCAGAAGGAAACTTTGAATTCAGTTGGACCTCCTGCATCATCGTCCACACAGCAGGGGATGGTCTCAGTGGACAAAGAATCTCATATCAGTGGTGGGGGAATTAATGGAGGGAGTCCTAAAGGGTAGGATTTGTCTACATTTGAAAAGCCAGGGGTTGCTGAGGGATAGTTGGTGTGACTTGTGCAGGGAAATCCATAGCTCTGGTTTGAACTGAATTTTTCGAGGAAGGCAGTGTGGTGGGCATTGTCAGTATGAACATTACTCAATATCCCATATAGTAGGTTGCTTCAAAAGGTCAATTACAATAGCAAAGCGAACATAGAACAGTACAGCGTAGTACAGGCCTTTTGTCCTACATTGTTGTGCCAAACTTTGAAGCTGCTCCAAGGTCAATCTAACCCCTCCCTCCCACACAGCTCTCAGTTCTATAATAGAGAAATAGAGACGGGGTGAGGAGGGAGAGTTGGAAATGGGGAAGAATTGGAGATGGGGAGGGAGAGGGAGAGACAGGACAGGGAAAGAGAGATGGAGATGGGGGAGTTGGACAGGAGCTGGAGATAGGGAAAGGTGGGTGGGAGAGAGAGTGATGGAGATGGGGGAAAGGTGAGTGGCCAATGGAGGTAGAGACTGCAGATGGGAGAGGGGGGCAAGGGGATAGGGGAAGGTGGAAGGGAACTGGAGATGAGGAGAAGCTGGCAGAGAGAGATGGAGATGAAGAGTTGGAAGGAAACTGGAGACTGGGGAAGGTGGGAGAGAGATTTGGGATGAGGAGAGAGATGGAGATGGGGAAGGTGGGAAAGAGAAGTGGGGAGGGAGGGGAGAGGGAGGGGGAGAGTGATAGAGATAGTGAGAAAGATGAGGGAGACATGGGGAGAGGGAGAGAGGGAGTGAAAGAGAGGGATAGAGATGGGGAGCTGGTGATGGGGGAAGGTGTGAGAAAGGGAGAGAGATGGAGAGGTGTGAAGTGTGTGTGTGTGTGTGTGAGAGAGAGGGATAGATATGATGTATGGAGAGTTGGTGATGGGGAAGGTGAGAAAGATGGAGCTGGGGGGGGGGGGGGGTTGGAAGAGAGAAGTTGTAGAGATTAACCCTGGATAAGGTATAGGGAACCAGAATTCAAATCAGGTTTATTATCACTGGCAGTGTCATGAAATTTGTTAACTTTGTGGCAGCAGTTCAATGTAATACATGATAAGAAAGAAAAAAACAGTGAATTGCAGTGAGGATAGTATATCATGGTTAAGTTAAATAAGTAGTGCAAAAGAAAAAAAAAACAGAAATAAAAAGTAGTGAGATAGTGTTCAAGGGTTCAATGTCCATTTAGAAATCAGATTTCAGAGGGGATGAAGCTGTTCCTGAATCCCTGAGTGTGTGCCTTCAGGCTTCTGTACCTCCTTTCCATCAGTAACAATGAGAAGAGGGCATGTCCTGGGTGATGGGGTGCCCTTAGAGATAGGGAGGGGTACTGGTCGATGGAGGTACCATCGATTGGAGTGCCATCAGTGGGTACATCAGTATGGCAGTGAGAACGCGAGGCACAGGCGATGCTGGGAGCATGGTACCCACTGCTGTCCGTGCTGTCTCCTCTCTCTGGCATCTCAGGTTCAGATTTATTCATCGACCCCAGGACTTTCCCATCATGGATTTGGCCTTTGGGCTTCAACTTCTAGACTTGCACGGACCTCCGACCCCCTGCGACCTGGGTGGCAGTGACTGTTACGAGTGAGTCCCACCCGTGTGGATCTCTGACCCAGGTCTTGCCGATCTGAGGGTCGCTGGTCTCCTGTGTGCCTGCGGTCCCGACCTCTGCGACCGCTGACGTTCGACCTCTAACCTGGATTCTACCTGACTCACCATTTCCTGCTCTGATCTCTAAACCCCTCTGCCATCCCCAACCTGACCCCTAACAACCCACAATCCTGATTGAGAAGTTGCAGGACCTGGGCCTCTGTAACTGGCTACTCGACTTCCTAACCAGAAGACCACAATCTGTGTGGATTGGTGATAGCATCCCCTCCTCACTGATGATCAACACTGGCGCACCTCAGGGGTGTGTGCTTAGCCCACTGCTCTACTCTCTATATACCCACGACTGTATGACTAGGCATAGCTCAAATACCATCTACAAATCTGCTGACAAAACAACCATCACTGGTAGAATCTCGGGTGGTGACAAGAGCACGTACAGGAGTGAGGAATGCCAACTACTGGAGTGGTGTCGCAGCAACAACCTGGCAGTCAATGTCAGTAAGACAAAAGAGCTGATTGTGTATTTCAGGAAGGGTAAGACGAAGGAACACATACCAATCCTCACAGAGAGATCAGAAGTGTAGAGAGTGAGCAGTTTCAAGTTCCTGGGTATCAAGATCTCTGAGGATTTAACCTGGTCCCAGCACATCGATGTAGTTATGATGAAGGTGAGACAGTGACTATACTTCATTAGGAGTTTGAAGAGATTTGGCATGTCACCAAATACACACAAAAACTTCTATAGTTGCACCATGGAGAGCATTCTGACAGGCTGCATCACTGTCTGGTATGGAGGGGCTACTGCACAGGACCGAAAGAAGCTGCAGAGGGTTGTAAATCTAGTCAGCTCCATCTTGGGCACTAGTCTACAAAGTACCCAGGACATTTTCAAGGAGCGGTGTCTCAGAAAGGCAGCGTCCACTATTAAGGACCTCCAGCACCCAGGGCATGCCGTTTTCTCAGTGTTACCATCAGGTAGGAGGTACAGAAGCCTGAAGGCACACACTCAGTGATTCAGAAATGGCTTCTTCCCCTCTGCCATCTGATTCCTAAATGGACATTGAAGCTTTGGACACTACTTCACTTTTTTAATATACAGTTTTTCTGTATTTTTGCATGATTTTTAATCTATTCAATATATGTATACTGTAATTGATTGATTGATTGATTGATTTATTATTATTTTTACTTTTTTTCTTTTATATATGTATTGCATTGAACTGCCGATGCTAAGTCACATGCCAGTGATAATAAACCTGATGCTGATTCTGTCCACAAAAACCATCCCTTTGAGCATAAAAAGCCACTAAGCTTGAGTCATGACCACGACAGACATCGCAGCTCAGTGTCACCTTTACAGGAACCCCGTCTGCTCCCGCTTCAGGGATGGACAACGGACCTGCTCCCTGCCGTGCTGGTCTACGGCCCCTCGGACGGATTGTGCACTCCTCACTCACCGCTTGTATCTCCAGTTACACACGGCCAGCACACCGAGTGACAGCACCAGGCAGAGGGTGGGGAGCAGGCTGCAGACGGTCACCGTGGATGGGGAAAGGGCTCGCATCCCATCCTGGATCTCCTGGTGTGGAAGAACTTCAAGCAGAAGGTGTGAGGGGAGGGATAGATAATCACTGCACACCCTACCCCCACAGTCTGAACTCACCTCCCAACCAAACTCACTCGGGGATGGATCCCATCTTGTTCAGCACCAATGCCCTCCAATCCAGACCATGCTGCCTCAATTGGAGAGTACGTCCTATGAGGAAAGGGTGAGTGAGCTACTTTCTGGAGTGAAGAAGGATGAGAGGTGACTTGATACAGGAGTGCGAGATGATAAGAGGCAGAGATAGAGTGGACTGTCAGAGACTTTTCCCCAGGAAAGAACTGACTGAGAGCATTTTAAGAGGAATGGAGGAAAGCATAGTGGGATGTCAGAGGCAAGTTTTTGTTTACTCAGAGTGGTGGGTGTGTGGCACTGCCAGGGGAGGTGTTATATGCGGATACGGTAGGACATTTAAGAGACTCTCAGGCAAATGGATGATAGAAAAATGAATGGCCATATGGGAGGGAAGGGTTAGATTGATCTTAGAGTTGGTTAAAAGGTCAGCACAACTTTGTGGGCCGAAGGGCCTGTACTGTGCTGTCATGTTCTATGTTAATTGAGGAAGATTTGGCCTTCCTACCATTCGAGTTGTCCAGACACGAGGGAAGCAGCCAGAGCAAAAGAATGATGGTCTCTGGTCTCGTCACTATGGCAACGTGGTTTGTGGAGTCTTGCTTACAACTGTGACTACGCTACAGAGGACCGTCAGGAGAGGTGCCCCATAACGTTCTGTACACAGATCTCCTACTGGTCTGTCAGTTTCGAGGCCTGGAAGAGACCATGTACCATATGTAGATGTAGCGTCCGAGGTTATGGCCCCTACTTGCCTACGTGAGGAGGCTGATCCTCGCCCTTTGGCTGCATTTTAGCCCCACCCTCTCTATCTTCGATTCCTTCCAGTAATGGGGGGGGGGCAGGGAAGAAGGAGGATGTCCCAGTTAACCTGTTCCTGGTGTTGGCTAAAGTAGCTATCTGTGTGTCCTAGAGACGGGCACTGGAGCACTCGGACTGGGCTGACTGCCTGGCAATGCTCAAGGGGTGCGCTCGTGCCCGGGTATTGTGGAAAAAGAGTAACAGAGAGGTGTTCTGGGATCATTGGGTGCAGCAGGAGATAAATGCCCTCCACAGTGAGAAGGTGACGTTTTAGTTTGGTCTGTGTTAATCGTGAATTGTCTGATTTCTGTTTGTAATGTGATTATACTGTACTGGTTAGAATTTATAATAAATGTACTTTTGTAAACAAGGCACTGGGATTGTAAAACGCCTTTCGCCCATTTACCAGTTTTATTTCTTTGACACCACTCTGTGGGCCATTAAGTAGAATGTGCTGCCCCCTGCTGCCAGGATGGATAATGACCCTGGAGAGTCTGCACCACCCACACAAAAGTCTGGTGGAAAGGTCAGGACTGACGAAGGGTCTCGGCCCAAAACGTCAACTGTGCTTCTCCCTATAGATGCTGCCTGGCCTGCCGCGTTCCACCTGCATTTTGTGTGTGTTGCTTGAATTTGCAGCATCTGCAGATTTCCTCGTGTTTGCGTTTTTAAGAACAACCCGGCTTGGATTAATAGGTCAAGGGGAGAGACAGAGCAGAGAAACTGGATGTTAGGCCCATCAGATCTCTGTTCTACACCCAGTTACACTAACCTACAGTAACCCCGAGCTCTGCCATGGAGGGTCCCAAGCCTGGCTGTGAAAGGAGGAGGTTTGGGCACGGGGTTAACAGTCCTATCCTGTACAAAGCCCAGAGCTACAGAAACTCCAAAGGCTTCATCCCTGGGGTTGGAAGGATCTTTGCCTAGACACCGTATGAAGTTGTGTGGGGAAAGTCACAAGCCTGTGGAAACCACAGAGCTGATCAACCTTCCAATATACAGGGCCAAACAAAGCGAAAGAAGATGGCATGAGCCAAGTACCAGTGTCAGCAGGCAAGAGCTAATGTGCAATCCCCAGGGAAAGTGAAAGAAAGGCTGGCAGAAGTACACTGGTGATGTGACCGTGAAGCTAACATCAAGAAGATGGGCTGCACCTGGGGACAACGAGAAAGGTTGTCCCTCATTTATTTAAATTCCAATGAACATAGGCCCACACTATCTGGCCTGTCTTCATAATAAGGCACCTTCTTATCCCGGGAAGCCTGGTGATACCCCTTTGGACCACCTCACCAGGCCATTCAGCCCCTCTAATAAGCTCTATCGTTCAATAAGCTTGTGGCTGACCTGTTCTGTCAGAGTTGCTCATATTCCTGGTTTCCACTACTATTGACCCCTAACAGTATTGCCGAGCAAAGGGATCTCGGGGTCCAAGTGGACGAGGCTACTCAGATTGGTAATGTGGTTAAGAAGGCAAATAGCATGCTTGCTTTAATCAGTCGAGGCACTGAGTTCCAAAGTCAGGAAGTTAAGTTGCAACTTTACAAAACTCTAGTTGGGCTGCACCCAGAGTGGGCATACAGTTCCAGTCGCCCCATTATAGGAAGGATGTTGAGGCTTTGGAGAGGGGCAAAAGAGGTTTACCAGGATGCTGCCTGGATTAGAGGGCATGTGCTATAACGAGAGGCTGGACAAACTTGGTTTGTTTTTTCGGGAGCAGTGGAGGCTGAGGGGAGATCTGATAGAGGTTTACAAGATTCTGAGAGGCATAGAGAGGGTAGACAGAGAGTATCTCTGTCCCCAGGACTGAAGTGTCTGATACCAGAGGGTAATCTTTTAAGGTGAGAGGGGGTAATTTCAAAGGAGATGTGAGGGGAAGTTTTTTTACATGCAGAGTGGTGGGCAATGGGCATGTGCTCCCTGGGCTGGTGGTAGAGACAGATACATTAGAGACTTATAGATGGGCACATGACTGTGAGGAACATGGATGGTTATGTAGCAGAGAGGATTAGTTTTGTTAGCCATTATTTATTTAATTGGCTGCGCACTACATTGTGGGCTGAAGGGCCTGTTTCTGCGATGTACTGCTCGATGTTAAATTTTGGAAAACCACTCTCTCTTCCCTATATTTTTCAGGCATGGTGCGGGAGTCAGTGACAAGAACAAAGGATGGGCTGGGGGCAGGGGCATGGGTGCAATAGGCATGAGAGTCGACAGATCGTAGGAGGAGAGTGGGCTGGGGCAGTGGTCAGGAGGGAAGGTGTAGGTGATGGAAAGGGGTGTGAGCATTACGTTCCTGCTGAGGCTTTAGCACACATTGATCAGACTGCACTTGGAGTAACATGAACAGTTTAGGGCCCCTTGTCCAAGAGAAGAGCTGTTGGCATTGGAGAGGGTCCAGAGGAGGTTCACGAGAATGATCCCACAGCTGGAAGGGTGAGTATATGAGGAGCATTTGGGCCTTTTCTCACTGGAGCTTAGAAGAATGGTGGGGGGGGGGGGTGGATCTCATTGAAACCTATCAGACATTGAAAGGGCTGAATAGAGTGGATGTGGAGAGGGTACTTTCAACAGTAGGAGAGTCTTGGACCAGAGGGCACAGCTGCAGAATAGAGGGACGTCCAGTTAGGACAGCGATGAGGAGGAATTTCGATGGGCAGAATGTGGGGAATCTATGGAATTCCTTGTCACAGGTGGCCGTGGAGGCCACAGTATTGGGTATATTTAAAGAAGAGGTTGATAGCTTCTTGATTAATCAGGGCATCAAAGGTTCTGGGGTGAAGTTAGGGGAATGGTGTTGAGAAAATTAATAAATCTGCCAAGATGGAATGACGGAGCAGACTGGAGGGGTTGAATGGCCTAATTCTGCTCCTGTGTTTTGTGGTCTTGTGGATCAGATCTGAAAGAATAGTGATGGCGCTGTCCACTGGTGTTGGCACCAGCTCACCAAGGTCTCCCTGCTTTTTTACAACCCCTCCACTGGCCGTCTTCACCAAACCCTCGCCAGTCCCACGGTCTCCCTTAGATGTCCCTCAGATTTTAGTGTCCCAGTCGATCCCGCTCTGCAGAGGTCTGGGATTTGCACGAATCCCATTCACCCTGTTGATCACATCGGTGAGCCTACCTGTGCTGGTGGTAAATGGGTCTGACCACCGGCTGCAGAAGACTGGAGTCCCGTTGCCCACAAGCACATAGCGAACCCTGAGGTGCAGAAAACAGCAACCACCATCACTCCTTCACTGTGACTGGAAAACATTTTATACACACACACTCACATTCTCTCTCTCTCTCTCTCTGGGTGGATGTACTCCTGGAACGTGACTTGGTTGTAAAGCTATTACAATGCCAGCGATGGGGTTTGAATTCTTACTGCTGTTTGTAAGGAGTTTATACGTTGTCCATAAAACCACAAGACCATACGACACTGTAGGATCAGAGTCATATATAATACTCCATCATTCCCTCATGCCTGATTTACTATCAATCCCATTCTCCTGCCTTCACAGTCCCTGTGACCATGTGGGGATTTGCTCCCACATTCTGAAGACGTACCAGTCAGTAGGTTAATAGGTCACTTTCCACAGCTCATGTTTATTATTATTATTTATATTTGTATTTGTGCAATTTGTTGATTTTTGCACCTTGGTTATGTGTCCGTCTTTCTGTGCAGTTTCAATTGTGTTTCTTTGCCTACTGTGAATGCCTGTAAGAAAATTAATCTCAGCATATTTTATGGAGATACACATGTAGTTTGATAATAAATTTACTTTGAACGTGGGCGTATTGCAGCAGTGTGGGCTCATAACTGTGCTGCATCTCCAAACTCGGTTGTTAAAATCTAGGAACTCCAGTCTATGGTTATAACGATTGTGATTGATCAGAGTATCATGAATTTGGTGATTGCAATCTCTGCTTCGTTTGGTATTCTGTATTCCTGACCCTGTTGGCACGTCGCCTTCCCTTCTGCTGGTTTTTAACCCCTTTGTTTGTCCTCTGAACGTAGACCAGTACTGCAGAAGGCCAGGTACTTCCGCCCACCATGTTGTGCTGAGTCAATTAAACTAATCATTTAAAAGCATCGCTTCTGCCTCGTCACCGTGGCCTCTCCTGGGGCATTAACTAGTGCAAGTACACTTTTTTCTCATGATTGCAGGACCCCGTTGGACATTAATGATACTCGGTTCTGTAAGTTGATTAGTGAGACTGACAGCAGAGGAGCTTCTCACCCTCAGGTCATTTCCTGGACCAGGCCCTCATACCACAGTCTCGCCTGTTACAGACACCCAGGGAGGAGGCTCTGGAAGCAGTGTGAGAGAAAGCAGAAGTGGGGCAAGTGTGCTGAAACCCCCGCTAGACTAAGGCTAACTCCTGCCATCAGCACTCTCCAATGTTCTCACCTTGGAAAGCCATCTGGAATACCTTCACCTGCAATTCACCCAGGGAGATATGAGGAACTGCTGCATGCTTCTTCTTACAGAAGCATGGCTCCAGGACACCATCCCATGTGCCATCAATCTTCAGGCCATGCCTCGCGGAGACGTGTGCTGGTATTATTCTGTGCTGGATCATAACTGTATGAGCTGTGTCTGTCTGTTTTACACCTTGGGCACGGAGGGATGGTGTTTCATTTAGCTGTAGGGTTGAAGGACAATAAACTTGAAATTGAACTTGATTTCCTGCACTGACTGGGCCTGTGTCTGTCTAATGGTTCAGTTGTATTTACCCCCAGCACCACCCCTGGAGGAACATTCCAGCCACACACCAAACTCTGTGGTAAAAAAACATGGTCTGCACGATTTTCTTACCCCCCTCTCACTTTAAATTCATGCCCTCTGGTTCAACCCAGGGATAAAGATACTGTCTGTCTACTCTCCCTAAATCTTTCATGATCTTATAAACCTCTATCAGGTCTTCCCTTAGCCTCTGCCGCTCCAAAGAAAACAGCCCAAGTTTGCCTAACCTCTCACCATAGTTAGACGTCTTCTAATCCAGGCAGCACCCTGGTGACCCTGCTCCGCACCCTCTCCAAGCCACCGGTTGTGGATTTATCTGCTGCTTTCCCTCTGGGGGTGACTGCCTCCAACTGAGGATCCCACTTCTGCCCTATCACACCAGGTATGCTGGCTCTGTCCACAGTCAGTGCACTGGACAGCTCAGCAGACTCCACTCTCAAGAGGAGACAATCTGCCCCAGAGTGCAGGAGTTTAGAGAATACACACTTCTCTTGGTAGACACCTCCCTGAGAGCACCTACACTACAAACCTGGAGGGTTTCTGCCATTTCATGCTGCTGTTCTCTCTCCCCTTAAGCTCCCTTTGACCTTCTGGGAGACCCCCGCCACCACCCAGTATCCAACTATTGTTTCAGTAGCAACACTCCCCAGTGGATGGAAGAGTGTTTTGTCCTGGGAGCACTCCCCAGACCTCCTACCCAGCAATGCAGTATCAATTAATTTTGTAGCAGCACTCCCCAGTGGATGGAAGAGTCATTTTTTTCCCATTAAGAGCTAGATCTTTTTGTGCTGTACGGCCACACGTCAGGCAACGTCAAAGGCCGCATGGAGGTCCTCTGAATGTTGGCGTTGCCCAGATATGCCCAGCAACTGTTCTGCCTACCTGTAGGTTGTGTTGCTGTGGAGTGGCCCGTTGCACACCTCCCCACCACCGAGCTGGAATATCCTGAGGCTGCCAAGGGGGACCGGGAGCACTGGGGAACAGTGGCACCAGCGATTACAGTGGGTTACATTAATCCCACTCTCGTCGATGTCTGTCTGTCCATGCGTGGCATCCTGGGCAGCAGGGACGTCCTCAGGGGCTAGACCCATGCCAGCTGGAAGAAGCAGAGGTCACACATCAGGAAGGGGGGTGGGTGGGTGGAAGGGTGAAAGCTGTGGCAGAGCAAAGGCCATTTTTAATAAACAAAATAAACTTTACTTATAGTAAAATATTGAGAAAAACAAACTGTAAGTACACTCAGTGAACACTTTATTAGGTACACCTGCACTCATTACTCATTGCTCATTATTGCAAACATCTAATCAGCCAATCACGCGGCAGCAACTCAATGCGTGAAAGCATGCAGATTTGGTCAAGAGGTTCAATCGTTCTTTAGACCAAACATCAGAATGGGGAAGAAAGGTGATCCAAGTGAATTTGACCGTAGAATGATTGTTGGTGCCAGATGGGGTGGTTTGACTATCTCAGAGACAGCTGATCTCCTGGGATTTTCCTGCATGTAACGCCCTGGTGAGGATTTTACTGCTAATGGTGTAGGTGTGTCATGTAATGGTCTTTCTGTAGAAGCAGTGTTTGGGAGATCAGGGATGCTTAGGAATGTGGGCCATCAATCAGGAGAGTGGGACGGGGAGAGGCTTCTAGAGAAGGCTGGGGGAGCGGCTTTGTGACTGACACCGGTGGTGGGCCTTGGTCCTTGTTCAGTGGAAGATGAAGAGAGAAGTCGCTGGAGAGAACGGGTCATAGGGTTCGATCCGGTGGGAAACGCGATTCGATGGAGCCCAGGCTTGCAGGTCTACTGAGGATTGGTGAATACGGCTTTTGGAAGACCTGAGCTCCAACCTGCACACATTTGACTGATAATGGGCCCTTTTGTTTTTTTTCTTTTCTTTACTCACTCTTTGGTTAAGTTTAACGTTCACAAATATGCTCCTTTATAATTGTAGGCAGTGAGCGATCTTTAATTTCATGCTGACGGGCTGTTGCAGGGCAACAAATCGCACAGCATTCACACAAACCGTGGCGAGACATCCCAGTCACACGGGTTTGCCAGGACCAGGGTTGTATACACCCTAGACGTATGAAGACTGAGAAAGGTGGGTTTATCATTGCGGAGTCCAGTGGCTGTTAAAGAGGGGCAAACGAGCCGCATTTACAGAAATACCCAGTAAAAGGGGGTTTCACACACTACAGGGGGTAGTCAGAGGTAGGTCTTTTACATAGAGAGTGCTCAGTGTATGGAACACGCTGTCAAGGGTGGTACATTAGAGACATTTTGACCAATGCATGTTTAAAATTGGAGGGGTATACCCCATGCAAGGGCAAGACTTATTGAGAAAGTAAGGAGGCATGGGATCCAAGGGGACATTGCTTTGTGAATGCAGAACTGGCTTGCCCACAGAAGGCAAAGAGTGGTTGTAGACAGGTCATATTCTACATGGCGTAGAGTGCCCCAGAGATCTGTTCTGGGACACTTACTCTTTGTGATTTTTGTAAGTGACCTGGATGAGGAAGTGGAGGGATGGGTTAGTAAATTTGCCGATGACACAAAGGTTGGGGGTGTTGTGGATAGTGTGGAGGGCTGTCAGAGGTTACAGCGGGACATTGATAGGATACAAAACTGGGCTGAGAAGTGGCAGATGGAGTTCAACCCAGATAAATGTGAGGTGGTTCATTTCGGTAGGTCAAATATGATGGCAGAATATAGTATTAATGGCAAGACTCTTGGCAGTGTGGAGGATCAGAGGGATCCTGGGGTCAGAGTACATAGGACACTCAAAGCTGCTGCACAGGTTGACTATGGTTAAGAAGGCTTATGGGGTATTGGCCTTCATCAATCGGAAAATCGAGTTTAAGAGCTGAGAGGTAATGTTACAGCTATAATAGGACCCTGGTCAGACCCCACTTGGAGTACTGTGCTCAGTTCTGGTCACCTCACTACAGGAAGGATGTGGAAACCATAGAAAGAGTGCAGAGGAGATTTACAAGGATGTTGCCTGGATTGGGGAGCATACCTTATGAGAATAGGTTTGAGTGAACTCAGCCTTTTCTCCTTGGAGTGATGGAGGATGAGAGGTGACCTGATAGAGGTGTACAAGATGATGAGAGGCATTGATTATGTGGATAGTCAGAGGCTTTTTCCTAGGGCTGAAATGGCTAGCATGAGATGGAACAGTTTTAAGGTGCTCAGAAGTAGGTACAGAGGAGATGTCAGGGGTAAGTTTTTTACGCAGAGAGTGGTGAGAGTGTGGAATGGGCTGCCAGCGACAGTGGTGGAGGTGGATACAATAGGGTCTTTTAAGAGGCTCCTGGATAGGTACATTGAGCTTAGAAAAATAGAGGGCTATGGGTAACCCTAGGTAATTTCTAAAGTAAATACATGTTTGGCACAGCTTTGTGGGCCAAAGGTTCTATATTGTCCTGTAGGTTTTCTATGTATTGGGGAAGAGTCTCACAATAGTTTCAAAGGTGGGCTGAAGGGCCTGTCCTGTACTGTAATTGTCTGTGTTCTGTATTTGATGTTCTCTATTCTATATTCACTGATCTATGTATGTTAATCCAGACAAGAGAGGTCTTTGAAGACCACAGCTCCCTTTTGCTCATTAAGGGGTCCAAAGACATTTGGTTTAGTCAGGGAGATTAACGAGGTTAAAAATTAGCTTTACTTGTCACAAGTACATCAAAACATACAGTGAAAAACGTTGTTTGTGTCAACAAACACCTCAGTCTGCGAGTGTGCCAGGTACAGACGTCAAGTGTTGCCCCACTTACACAGCAGGCTCACAGTTCTCTAATGTGGGAGGGAAGTGGAACACCTGGAGGAGACCCATGCTGTCATAGGAGAATGTACTGTTACGAATGTGCCATAACTCTGAGGGGCCGAATGGAACAAAGTCGCCCCCTCCTTTTTGAGAATCGCAAGATTGCTATTAATTCGGGTCTGGGACCCAGGAAATGAGAGAGAGACATGTAGAATCCACAGGGTTTGGAATGTGTCCTGGCCTCCGCGAAACAAAAACCCCTGATAACGGCCATTGTCTCTTGGAGACGGAATTGTATATTGAGTACGGTACTATTCATTGAAGCCCTCAGGGGACGACCAGAGTGGGCTGGTTCATCCCAACCTGATTGACATCTGAGACCCCGTGAGTAAGGATAAAAGAGGAGCTGGGGAACAACCCCTTCAGATGCACCAGGAGAAACGCTAGAAATCCCGTGACAGTGTTTAATAGCGACAGCCGGTGGGGCTCGCATCCGTCCTTTCCCTTGCCTGGGATTGGCGGGCTTACCACGGAAGAATGGCTTTAGCTAAAGGAGAGGCCACAAGTGAACGGCCACACCAACGGGACTCTGACGGATCAAAATCATAAAAGGAAAGCCGGCAAGTTTCTCCAAATCTCTCTCTCTCTCTCCAACCAAAGGCTGCAGCCTGCATGAACTGAGTGACTTTTATATTTCCATCAGACAATACATTTATCCCCTAGACAATGATAGAGCTTATTTCTTATTGATTATTATTATACCCGCACTTTTAGATTTAGTATTGACGACGTATATTATCTGTATGTTTGCATTGATATTATTTTTGTGTATTTTTACTAATAAATACTGTTAAAAATCGTACCATCAGACTTCAAAGGACCTCTCTATCTTTGCTGGTAAGTGACCCAGTTACGGGGTTTGTAACAGTACAAACTCCTTATACGCAGGGCAGTTAAACCTGGCTGGCTGGTGAGGTAGAGCTGTATGAGCTGATACAGAACCGTATCATCCCCAGGACAAAGATAACGACAAGACAAGGTATGGATGCTAATGATGGACGCAAGCCGCACACTAACTATTGGTCAATTAGTTTACTACCTCGAAGATATCTTTGGCTATGAGTTTGTAGCTTCTGGTGTCTATCAACACCTGTAATACCACAGTGTGATTTCTTGTGCAAATAAGGGGATCCACGGTAGCTAAACATTTAGTGTGACACTACTACAGCTCAGGGCGACAGAGTTCAGAGTTCAGTTCCAATGCCATCTTTAAGGAGTTTGCACGCTCTCCCATGACCACGTGGGTTTACTCAGGCTCAGAGTGTTCCAGAGATGTGCTGGTTAGTAGGCTAATTGTCATTGTAAGTTGTCCTTGGATTAGGTTAGGGTTAAATAGGTAGATTGTTGGGTGGGAAGGGCCTGTTCTGCTCAGTAACTCTAAATCAAAGCTTTCAAAGGTAAATTAATGTCAGAGAAATGTATACAATTTACATCCTGAAATTCTTTTTCTTCACAGCCATCCATGAAAACAGAGGAGTGCCCCAAAGAATGAATGACAGTTGAGTGTCAGAACCCCAAAGCCCCCCCCAGCTCCCCTCCCTCCCACGTGTGAACAGGAGCAAAGCAACGACCCCCCTCCAGCAAAAAGCATCAGCGCCCCCCACCAAGCACTCAGTCATGCAGCAAAGCACCAATAAAGACAGGGACTTACAATCCCCCAAAGACTACTCGTTCACCCGGTATTCGACACACCACAGGCTCTCTCTGCCCCTGATAGGGGAGAAGGGAGTGACTCCATTTCACAGCGAGAGGGGAGACATAACAAACAACTCGCTGGTTTACCAGGTTAAAAGTCCATTGCATCGCTTTTTCCGAGCTCTGTGCCCAAAGAACTCGGGTCTCTGGACACACAGCCAGAAGATCTCCCATCTCCCACAACACATTGATTTCCTGCTGATGCACTGACCTCGAGAGCCACATAAATAAACTTGACCAGATGCAAGGTTACCAATTGGTCAATATCTGTATCCGACAAATCAGTTCTGTATAGAATTGGCAATTTTAAAAGCACAAGCTCTTCCCAACCCTCTCCGGTACTCGCAAGGTTTAGTGCTCCCCTGCTTAGTTAATTCCAAAGATAACTCCCGAGGGAGGGGGCCAGGGGAGGAAAATTGGTGAAGGAGTCCTGGTGGGAGAGGGGATGGAGTGTTTTGTCTACTCATCACTCAGGTGTCAATCTACAGGGCACCAGCACAATGTTAAGACAGCACCAGTCATCGGTGTTGAATTCCCGCTACCGTTTGTAAGTTCTGACTGTGACCTCGTGGTTTTCTCCCACGTTCCACACACTTATCACATCAGGTAATATCACCACAAATAAATTCACAAGTAATGTGTTGTAAGAACAATTGACAATGTTAGTATATGCAGGCTCATGATGATTCTGTGTTGAATTTAATACATAGTTTACTTAATTCTAGACAGTTTCACAAAAAAAAATCCCATTGAAAACTGAAAGGAAGCTTCTATCTGCAGTGATTTTTGAGAAGTTATGTGTCCACACGCTCGGTGAAGCAGCACTGTTCAATGTTCCGATGTACGTGCGACAGATAACACTGATCTTTACAACCTTCCCGTTCTCACCTCATTCCCCTCCTCCCTTGCACTCCCACAGGCCCCCCCATCCTGAGCTGTTCCTACCTGCACCCTCCACCGTCAGCACCCACAGTGTGAGGTTCTGTCCGAACTGCAATGCAATCCGATCTAGAAGCAGGTGGGGTGGCAGCTGGATCAGGAGAGAGTGGGATTGGACTTTGTAGCTCAGCTCACTGGCCAGCACTGGAGTCATAGATGGTACTGAGAGGCAGAGAGAGAGGGGGGGGGGGGGGGGGAGAGAGCACAGTCAGTAATGGTTTCCACCGACCTTTCACCCCACCTCCCCACCCCACAATCCACCATCTCACCATCTATCTTCTACATTAAAAAATACACACAGTGCAGGCCCTTCGGCCCACAATGTCGTGCTGACTTTTTAACCTATCCCAAGATCTATCTTTCTCCTCTCACATAACCCTCCATTCTTCTATTATCCACGTGCCTATCTAAGAGTCTCATAACTGCCTCTAATATATCTGCAATACCACCCCTGGCAGGGGTTCCACACACCCACCATTTGGTGTAAAAAACTTACCTCTGACATCCCCTATACCTCCCTCCAATCACATTGAAATTATACCCTCTCACATTGGCTGTCGCCACCCTGGGACAACGTCTCCGGCTGCTCATTCAATTCATACCTGTTATCATCTTGTACACATCTATCTAGTCACTCCTCATCCTCCTTCACTCCAAAAAGAAATGACCTAGCTCCCTCCACCTATCCTCTCTAAATCTCCTCTGCTCCATTTCTGAGGCTTCAACATCCTTCCTGTAATGAGGCGACCAGAACTGAGCACAGTACTGCAAGTATGAGCGTGGAGCCCAAGGTTTTGAGAGGACAACTCACAATGACCAATGACCCTACTAACCCGTACGTCTTTTGGAGGAACTGGAGCACTCTGCGCAAACCTGCGTGGTCACGGGAGAACGTTCAAACCCAAGGTCCCTCTGTTCCTCCACAATCCTGCCATTAACCCTGTATTCTGTCTTGTATGGAATGCAATGGTTCGAGGGAAGGTGGGTGAGCAAATTGGAGAGGCTGGGCTTGTTTTTCCTGGAGTGAACCAGCATGAGGGCTGACCTATGCTGGATTATGGGAGGAATAGATAGAGTAGATAATCAGAATTTCTTCTCCATGCTAGGGCTATCAAAAACAAGATGGCGTGTCAAACAAGTCTTTGGACTGTGGGAGGAAACAAGAGTGCCCAAAGGAAACCACTCAGTCCCTGGGGGAATATTCTTACAGCAGCAGTAGCATTTTCTGTCCATGGAAAGAGCTTCTGGCTGTCTGCTGTCTACTAAAGGTTGAGTGACTTAGGGCTTTTCTTTTTGGAGTGAAGTATGAGAGATAACTTGATAAGAGGTGTATAAGATGTTGAGAGGCATAGATCAAGTGACCAGCCAGAGGCTTTTCTCCAGGGCCAGAAATGGCCAATACCAGAGGGCATCACTTCCTCTCCCATCAGATTCCTTCTTCTCTATATCTTTCCCATCCACCTGGCTTCCCCTTCTAGCTTGTCCTCCTTCCCTTCCACCCATCTTATTATTTGGGTGCCTTCCTCCTTTTCCAGTCCTGATGAAGGGTCTCAGCTCGAAATGTTGACTGTTCATTGGTTTCCTCAGATGCTGTCTGACCTGCTGAGTTCCTCCAGCATTTGTGTGTGTGTGTGTGTGTGTGTGTGTGTGTGGCTCTGGGAATGTCAGTGTCTGCAGAATCTCTTGTGTTCAGAATTTGGAGGTGATCGGAGGGAAATAAGGGGGACGTTAGAGGTAATTTGTCACACGGGGAGTGGAATGCCCTGCCAGAGTTGATGGACATTAGGGATATTTAAGAGACTCTTAATGGATGATAGAAAATGAATGGTGCTGGGAGGGAAGGTTGGATTGATCTTACAGTAGGTTTAAAGGTAGGCACAACATGGTGAACCAAGAGGACCTGTGCAGTGCTGTAGGTTTCTATGTGCTATGTTCTATCTTTACTATGAACAGAAGCCTTACATAGCAGGAACTTCAGTCAGGAAGGAGGGAGATAGTGAAGGAGTGCAGGGTCACGTCAGCTGGAAGTGTGGCCAGCGGTGGAGTGATGTGAAGCTGCAGGTGGTGGGTGAAACACAAAAGGCACTGGGACCAGTTAACCCTCCTTCCGTGGATAGCACGGTAGTGTAGTGGTTTGTACCCTGCGATCAGGGTTCAATTCCACTGTCATCTGTAAGGATCTATCATTTGCACGTTCTCTCTGTGACCGCATGAGTTTCCTCCGGGTACCTGGCTTCCTCCCACATTCCAAAGACTAACAGGTTAGCTTTGGCAAGTTCAGGACAGGCTATGTTTGCACTGTAAGCGTGGCCGTGCTTGTGGGCTGCCTCCAGTACAAGCTTCAGACTGTGTTACTTGTTGCAAAACGACGCGTTTCGCAAAATGTCTCCATGTTCCAATGCACATGTGGCAATAAAGCTAGTCTTCGTATGACTGGAACAAACTCTCTATGGCTCAAACCCAACTGCACACTTTTGGAGATGTGTCCAGATCACGGCTGGAGGAGTGAGGCAGATCCCGTCTGTATCTCTGGGCAAAGAGTGGACATCTGCGCGTTGTACCTGTCTGTCCCGGTTCACAACTTCGGAGTGATATGGTCACGTGGTTGCTCACTGGACCCTCCCCTTGATCACTGACGGCAGTGGTAGTGATGTTGTAGTCCAGGTCTGCCCTCAGGTTCCTCAGGGTAATATACCTCCGCTGGGTTGTGATGACCTGTGTACCCGCGTCAGTCACAATGTGGACCTACGGAGACAAGATTACCTTTTTAAGGACTGACCCTGTAGACAGTATGCGTCTGCTCTGGCACAGAAGGAATGCACCATGTTTGGTCTGGTGGCTTTGCGATCCAGATGGTCAAGTCAAGAATGAGGCACAAACCTATTATTTGCAGTGGTTTAAAAAACCAGAACATACACTCAGTGGCCACTTTATTAGGTACACCTGTACCTCTGCTCGTTAATGCAAATATCTAATCTGCCAATCATGTGGCAGTAACTCAATGCATAAAAGCATGCAAACCTGGTCAAAAGGTTCAGTTGTTGTTCAGACCAAACATCAGAATGAGGAAGAATGATCTGAGTGACTTTGACCGTGGGATGATTGTTGGTGCCAGATGGGATGGTTTGAGTATCTCAGAAACTGCTGATCTCCTGGGATTTTGAGTGACCACCAACAGAGAGGCTGTGTACAAGAAGGGCCAGAGTCACCTCTACTTCCTGAGGAGACTGAGGTCCTTTGGACTGTAGGCCTCTCCTTCACATGTTCAACTGGTCTGGTGTCGCCAGTACAATCTTCTATGCAGTGGTGTGCTGGGGCAACATGGGAGATGCCAATAAGCTCAATGAACTGATTAGAAAGGCTGGCTCTGTTACTGGAGTCAGACTGGACACACTGGAGGCTGTGGTAGAACAAAGGACCCTCTGGAAAATCCTGGCAATTCTGGACAATGTTTCTCATCCCCTGCATGCCACCTTGGCTGAACAGAGGAGTACTTTTAGTGATAGACTGAGACAACAGCGCTGCTCCAACGAGCGCTATATGAGGTCATTCTTATCCTCAGCCATTAGGCTCCATAATGAGTCAACCTATAGCTGGAGAAGCGATGACCCCCTCCTGTTAGACTGGTTGAGCTAACTTATTTTTTATTCTTTCTGCTTCTCTTCTAATATTTACAGTTTATCAGTCCACTTGTAATGCTACTGTGACACTCTAATTTCCTTTGGGATCAATAAATTATCTATCTATCTATCTTTCTATCTCCCATTGTAATTTGTAGACCACATCTTTACTATTGTTTGGGAGTCTGCATACAACTCCCATTAGGGTCTTTTTATCCTTACAAATCCTTAGCTCTCTCCACAATGATTCAACACCTTCCAACCCAATGTCTCCTCTTTCTAATGATTTGATATCTGCCCTTCCTTTTGATACAATATGTATCCATAGACGTTAAGCTCCCAGCAATAATTGTCCTTCAGCTATGATGCAGTGAGGCCTGCTACATCACGCCTGCCAATCTGCAACTGTGCTACAAGTTGATCGAACTTATTCTGTATACTGCTCGCATTCAGATACACCTTCAGTCCTGTATTCACCCTTTCTGATTTTGCCCACCTTTTCTGTTGCAACTCATCAGCAGTTTTGTCCCATCAGCAGCTGTTACTCACTACACACTGCCTCTGTTTGCAAACCAGCTCCCTCACCCTCAGCACTATCATCCACCTTTCCTACGACACTTCTTGCATTGAAATATATGGAGCTCAGGACACTAGTCACACCATGCTCAACCTGTCGATTCCTGGCTTTGTCTGAGGTCTGACCAGCATCTGCCTCCACAACCTCCCCACTATCTGTTCTGGCGCTCTGGTTCCCATCCCCCTGCAAGTCCAGTTTAAACCCCACCGTGCAGCATTAATGCACCTTCCCATTGGGATATTAGCCCCTTTCCTGTTCAGGTGCAAACTGGGATGGGACTTCTCTGGAAGAGAGCCCAGTAATTAAAAAACTTTATGCCCTCCCTGCTACACCAACTCCTTTGCCACATATTAAACGGTATAATCTTCCCAGTTCTGACCTCACTAGCAAGTGGTACGGGTAGCAATCCTGAGATCACTACCCTGGGGGTCCAACCCTTTAACTTAGCACCTGACTCCCTGAACTCCCTGTGCAGAACCTCGTCACTCGTCCTACCCACGTCTCTGGTACCTACATGGACCATGCCCTCTGGCTGTTCACCCTCACTTAAAAATGTTGAGGACATGATCTGAGATACCCCAGATCCTGACACCCAGGAGGCAACATACCATCCGGGAGTCTTTTTCTTGCCCACAGAACCTCCTGTTTGTTCCCCTACCTGTGCTGTTTGTTCCCTTACACCACAGCATGCCTCTTCTACCCCCACCTTCCCCTCTGAGTCTCAGAACCAGACAGTGCACTGTGACTTGCCTCTGTGAGGTCAACCTCCCATGGACAGCTGCTGTTGTGGGGGATGGCCACTGGGGTACTCCGAACTGGCTCATTAAACCCGTTTCTCCTTTCTGAATATCACCCAGTTTCCTGTGTCCTGCACCTTGGGAGTGACTACCTCTCTGTACGTCCAATCAGTCCCTCGGCCTCCCGAATGATCCGGAGTTCATCCGTATCCAGCTCCAGCTCCTTAACGCGGGTTGTTAGAAGCTGCTGCTGGATGCACTTTTCGCAGTTGTAGCGGTCAGGGACACTGGAGGTCTCCCTGCCTTCCCACATCCTGCAAGAGGAGCATTCGGCTATCCTGCCTGGCAGCTCTACTGTCTTAGCTGAGTAGCTATAAAGAGAAGGGAAAAAAAAATGTAACCTTGAGCTTTTTTTTCCTCTAGTCTTGAAGAGTTAAAGCCTCAAGATCACCAGTCTGACTCTGTCCACTCAGATGACAGCCATTGCGACAATGTCCCCTGCATTTTCATCCGCCTTCCTATAATGAGCTCTTGCTAATCAATCCCAAATGCTGATCGGTGGCTGGTCAAAGCTCCTTTTCCCTGTCGCGAGCCACTGCTGCCTTTCCTGCTTGGGCAGTGGACCTGATTGAAACACCCTCCTCTCAAAACCTCATGTCTGGATTGGTCGCAGCTTTATAGGTGATTATATAGAATACAAGCAAGCATGGGAAAGATAGAAGTATCAGAAAAATACCACGTTTATACTCTAAACCAACACACTCCAAGCCTCATGGGTACATGAGGGATATCTAAGAAACTCTGGGATAGGTATGTGGATGTCAGAAAGCGGACGGCTATGTTGGAGGGAAGGATTAGATTGAACTTGGAGTGGTTAAAAGGTTGACACAACATTGTGGGATGAATGGCCTGCTGTTTGCTGAAGTGTTCAATGTTTTATGTTCTCCTTGAAGATAGACTGGAAGAACAGAGAGAAGACAGTTTCTGTGAGCTGTCTTTGCTGAGTCTGTGATACGGCCATAGCCAGCCAAGTTAGTCACAGAGAACTCCGTTCTTACATTAATGTCAACAGTGAGGTGATGGAAATCCTAAGGCGCACTTGGGCTGGGAACTCTGCAGTCTTGCCCCAGGGAAATGATGGAAATACAGTGGGTATACCCAGGCGGCTTCCGCATGTGCTCTTCCTTATTGTGGTGGGGAGGTTTATGTGCCTTAATGATCCTGGGAGCTATACCAGCTGGGACTTCAGTCCCTGGTAGGTTCAAGCTTGCTGGGCAGGTTCTAGGTGAAGGGCCAGACGAATACAGCACCTGGTCCTCCAGGTTGGGGGCTAGGCGTAGGGCCAGCAACACTACCCTGTAAAATCTTTACCGCTACAAAAACCGAAACAAGGAAATTTATTGATGCCGATGAGAGGTGTGATGCGGAACTGGGAACAGAAATTATGATGAATGGAGATCAAAGCCACCAGGACATCTCTGGACTGACAGCTAATCTTTCACCCAAAGAAACTATCCATACTGGATTCTGGAATGTTCAAATTTTATATCAAACTGGAAAGCTTGCACAGACTATCAAGGAGATGCATAACTACCAACTGCAGCTGCTTGGAATACAGGAAACACATTGGACAGGTTCTGGAAAGCGAGCCCTAGCATCTGGCGATACAATCGTATGGTCAGGCTGCAAGGGCAACCACCATTTACAAGGTGTGGTGCTCATCATGGACAAGGATGCCTCGCGGGCCTTATTAGAATGGAACCCCATCTATGAAAGTCTCCTGTATGTTCGTTTAAACTCTAAGTTTGCTAAACTGTCCATAATAGTGGTATATGCACCTACTGAGGATGCGGAAGAAGAAACTGAAGATGAGTTTTATAACAGCCTTCAAGCTGCCGTGGAAAAGATCCCGAAACACGATGTGCTCATTATAATGGGGGACCTTAATGCGAGAGCTGGGAGTGAAAACAGCAATCGCGAAAGTACTATTGGAAGGCATGGTGTTGGAGTCATGAACGTCAATGGTGAAAGATTTTGTGACTTTTGTGAAATGAACTGTCTTACAGTAGGAGGCAGCATTTTCCAGCATAGAGATATCCATAAACTCATGCGGAAATCCCCGGATGGGAAAACAGAGAGTCAGATTGACCATATCATTATCAACAGCAAATGGAAGCGATCACTCAACGATATTAGGGTAAAAAGGCTAGCAGAAGTTGGCAGTGATCACCATTTCCTTGTAGCAAAAGTGAAACTAAAATTGAGGAAAGTGAGAATGGGCTTAGGCAGAGGCCGACACTTCGATTCCAGCAAACTTCAAAACTTCAAGATACAGAGAAAACTTACACTCAAACAGATTTAGCATGCTAGGCAAAGATACTGACATGACAATCCATGACTTTAACAATGTGATGAAGGAGACTAGTAAAGGGATACCAAAAGAAACGGAAAGAAGAATGGATTAGGGAGACAACCTGGATGAAAATACTGAAAAGGCAAGAAACCAAGAAAAGAATGCTGAGTACAACTTCCCGTCGCCTGATGGAGAGACTTGCTGCTAAATATGCCGAGAATGACAAGGATGCTAAACAAAGCTGCAGGAAGGACAAGCGACTGCTTCAAAAGCTGAAGAAACTGCAAACAATATGGCTATGAGAACATTATACAAAATAACCAAGGGAAGGGGAACTGTGGAAACAAGCATGGTATTGCTATAAAAGCAAAGGATGGCAATATTATCAAAAACGAGAAAGGAATAACTACCAGATGGAAAGAGCATTTTGAAGTAGTTTTGAATAGACCAACCCCTGAGATTTGTGAATGAAGACTTTGACAGGTCCACGGAACTACCCACAGCTGAAGAAGTCCAGCAAGCCATTAAGAAAATGAAATCAGGAAAGGCACCTGGAGAAGATGAGATAAGTGCAGAAATGCTTAAGGGAGGCGGCAGAGAAATGTGCTGTGTCAAATCTTTAACACCATCTGGAAAAGTGAAGAAATACCCGAAGAGTGCCAAACTGGACTTATTGTAAAACTGCCAAAGAAAGGACAACTGGAGAGGTGTACACTCCTCTCAATCACGAGCAAAGTTTACAGTCGCATCTTGTTAAATCGGCTCTCAGAGGTTGTGGAAGATATCATCCGGAAAGAACAAGCTGGCTTTAGAAAAGGTCGATCTTGCATAGACCAGATATTTGTACTAAGACAAATTCTTGAACAATCTGCAGAGTGGAACAACAATCTTTATGTACTATTTGTGGACTTCAAAAAAGCATTTGACAGTATCCACCGGGAAACACTCTGGAAAATTTTAAGAAGATACGGATTTCCCCAAAAAATTGTAAACATTATCTAAATGATGTGCAGCGACTTTCAGTGAAAGGTGCTTTGTGGAAAGCTATTGACAGAAAGCTTCAGGGTATTCACAGGAGTTAAACAGCAATGTATCCTATCACCTTCTCTCTTCATTTTAGCAAAGGATTGGCTTACGAGGGAAACAATCACAGAAAAGAAACGGGGTATTCAATGGACACTTACCTCAACACTTAAAGACCTAGTTTTTGCTGATGATATCAGTCTGCTAGCGTGTCGTCATTGTGACATTCAGGAGAAATCAGACAGACTTGCATCATATGCATCGCAACATTCAAGTGAGGAAAACAAAGATCATGAAGATGAACGCTTCCAACCTCCAACCAGTAATCATCAATAATCAGCAAGTGGAAGAGGAAGATGAGTTCACGTACCTTGGGAGTAAAGTCAGCACTGATGGAGATAGTGGTAAGGACATATTAGCAAGACTATCTACATCAAATCAAGCTTTTGGCAGCCTCAATGCAGCTGGGCCATGTAATGAGAATGCCAAATGATCAACGAGCAAAAGTAGCACTAAGGTGGACCCCACAGGGAAAGCGAAGGAGGGCAGGCCCAAAGTGATGTGGCGAAGATCTGTGGAAGCAGAACTGAAAGAAGTCGGCATGAACTGGGTAACAGAGTGAAAGACCGGCAGAAATGGAAGACCCTTGTGGAGGCCCCATGAGCCACCCAGGCACTAAGGGTTCAGACGACGATAACGATACCCAGGCAGGGAACTCGAGGATGTTGGTGTTTCCAAATCATTGCTGCTCTTGATCTCCCACGTGGCAAAGGTCGCAGGGAAGGGTCGAGCACAAGTGGTGATAGTGAGGGCCCAGTGGGATTGGAGACAGTCCAGAGGAGACTCACGAGAATGATCCTGGGAACAAAAGGGTTAATGTATGAGGTGTATTTGATGGCTCTGGGCCTGTACTCGATGGAGTTTAGAAGAATGAAGGGGATATCTCATTGAAATCTACTGAATATTGAAAGGCCTAGATGTTTCCTGTAATGGGGGAGTCCAGGACCAGAGGGCACAACCTCTGAAGGGAGGGATGTCCATTTAGAACAGAGATAAAGAGGAATTCCTGTATCCAGAGGGTGGTGAAGCTGTGGAATTCGTTGCCACAGATGGCTGCGGAGACCATCTTTGAGTATATTTAAAGTGGAGGTTGATAGGTCCTGAATTAAAGGTTAGGGGAAAAAGGTGGGAGGCGGGGTTGAGAGGGATAATAAATCAGCCGGGATGGAATAGCAGAGCAGACTTAATGAGCCTGACAAAGGGTCTAGACCAGAAACGTTGACTGCTTCTTTCAATGGATGCTGCCCGACCTGCTGAGTTCATCCAGCTTTTTTGTACGTGTAGACTTAATGAGCCGAATGGCCCAATTCTGCTTCTATGTCTCATTGTCTTAAGGACAGGTTGGACAATTACCGGTGGTCGATGCCACAGGGCAGAGGCAGGAACAACAGCCATGCAGGTCACTGGTCATCTTGATTTGGAGGTACGTTATCACATAGTGCCTCAGTATACTGATATGTTGAAATGATCTGTACGAATGGCATAGAAGGCAAAGATTCTCAGTCTACCTCGGTTTACTGTAATGCCCTGGTTCAAATGTTTACTGTTATGCTGTATGTAGACTGTTCTGGCAGTTCTGTGAGAGCAGCTTGTTTGGGTTACTGTTGAAGATAAGAGGTGAGGAGAAGTGTGCGCCATCCAGTTAGGATGGTCGGATTAAGGGGGGAGGGTCTCTCTAGTGAGGGACACTAAGGTTGGGCTTGGGGCTTCTGTTCGAGAGGAGATGAAGAGAGATGATGCTGGGGAGAACCGGCTGTAGCGTACGATCCGGTGGGAGACCTGTTTGTTCGAGATGGATTGCGAGCGACGTTCGGAAGGTGGTGTGTGCTTTCACGTTGACCGAGGGCCCAGCGCGTGCGTGACAGAGAAGTTCACGATGAGCTCCAACTTGTGCACGTTTGACTGTTCAATTAGAATGGGCCTTTTCTTTTTGTTTTTCTTTACTGACCCTTTAGCTAAGATTCATAAATATAATTCCTTTAATCGTATGCAGTGTCCTGTCTGTTAGTTGGTGGCATTAATTTGTAACAGGGTAGCAAATGACACAGCATCCACACAAACTGGAGTGCATCTCGATCTCACGGGTTTGGCAGGGCCAGAGGTAGTCTTCGCCAGACTTACCTTTACCAATTTCCGGACAGGGATTCCATCCCATTCTCAATTATTTTGCCGTTGACTCTCTGGGACATGTCACTCCGAATCTGGTAACTCATTTGATACCTCATCAGGACTCAGTGAGTCTGCTTGTAAAGCTGTGAGTTCAAATCCTGCCACAGTCAGCAAATCAAATAGTTCACTATAGGCATTGCAGCAGAATTAGGCCATTCAACCCATGAAGTCTGACTCACCATTCCATCATGGCTGATTTATTCCCACTTTCAACCCTGTTTTCCTGTCTCTTCTCCCCAAAGGTTTTGACACCCCAACTAATCAAGAACGTATCACACTCCACTTTAAATATATCCAAAGACACAGCCTCTATAGCTGAATGTGGCAATCAATTACACAGATTCACCACCCTCTAGTTAAAGAAATTTCTCCTCATCTTTGCTTTAAAGGGACATCCTTGTATTCTGAGGTTGTGCCCTCTGGTCCTAAGCTTCCCCCACTATGGGAAACATCCTCTCCACATCCACTCTGTCTAGGCCTTTCATCATTTGACAAGTTTCACTAAGATTCCCCCCTCATTCTTTTAAACTCCAGTGAGTACAGGCTCAGAGACATCAAATGCTCCTCACACATTAACCTTTTCATTCCCGGAATCATACTCGTGATTCTCCTCTGAACCCTCTCAAGTGCCAGCACATCCTTTCGTAGACATGTGGCCTAATGGTCCAATGAATTGCAAAGCCTGGAGGCCACACAAGTGGAAGGCTTACCAGGTATCCGGTCACCCGGCTGCTGACTGTTTTGGAGGAGGTCCAGCTCATGAGGACAGTGCCACACTCCACCTGCGTCACCCTCAGCTCGACCCACTGGAGCAGGACATCACCTGGCATAAAGAGGGGACAGATCAGTCACCCAGCCTGCCCAAGGCATTTGCAGTGGGGCTTGATACAAGTTACGCACAGGATAAACTCCTTCACAACATAAAGTCTTTCCGCCAAATACAGTACACACCAAAAATCAGGGACATGGTGGAATGTTCTCCGCTTGCTCGATTTGCCTGCACCACAATTCACTTGAGAGGCCCAACAGAATACAGGACAATGCGACCCACTCAGTTAGCACCTACCCCCTGCTCCCCCCGCAATACATCACCTTACAGACTCTCCCCCTCTACAGCTGACCAACAGTGACTGCGATATGACACGTCTACAAAATGGGCCACTGTTACGTCACCAGGTTATTCCTGCTGGTGACCTCCACCAGCAGAAGGGACAAGGGCAATGGGCACATGGACAATCTACCTTCGAGCTCCCCACCATCCAGAGACAGAATTAAGATTGCCATTGCTTCAGTGCAGGTGGGCCCAAGGCCTGGGAGCTTCCTTCGCAACATCTCTTTCCTGAGGTCAATGGGCAGCTCTTCTGCTCTGCTGACATTGACGGAACGGTTCTTGTCATGACACTGTGTCACTGCGTTCTTTATCTCCCTCCGACAATCTGTCGCAGTGTTATCTGAGACCCAGCCCACAATGATGGCGTCAGCTGCAGACTTGTGGATGGAGTGAGAGCAGTCACGAGTGTCGAGTAAGCAGCTGAGGATGCAGGCTTGTGGGCTGCCACCGTTGACAGTAATTGCAATGGACAGGTTGCTACAGAGTGCGCTGTTGGTCAGGAAGTCCGCAGTGGATCGGGAAGGTGGGTCACCACCATCTCCTGCAGATTGGTTTTGCAGTAAGGGCCAGAGTCAGATTATTGGAACGTGTCCATCATCTGGAGCATTTGGGAGGCAATAATCATTTCCCTGTTCTCCTCGGAGAAAGGAAAAGCAAGGATTTGGAGTAAATATGACCTAGGAGTAGAATTAGGCCATTCGGTCCATCATGTCCGCTCTGCCATTCCATCATGGCTGATTTATTATCCCTCTCAAACCCATTCTCCTTTGACCCCTTTAGTAATCAAGAACCTGTCAAGCTCCGCTTCAAATATGCCGTCACTTGGCCTCCACAACTGTCTGTGGCAATAAATTCACCATCCTCTGACTAAAGAATTCCCTCCTCATCTCTGTTCTAGAGGGACATCCCTTTATTCTGAGGCAGTGTCCTCTGGTCTTAGACTTTCCCACCATAGGAAATGTCCTCTCCACATCCACTCTATTGAGGCCTTTCAACATTCAATAGGTTTCCACGAGATCCCTTCTCATTCTTCTAAACTCCAGCGAGTACAGGCCCAGAGGGGTTAAATCCTCCTACCTTTCATTCCCAGAATCATTCTCGTGAAACTCGTCTGGACCCCTTCAATGCCAGCATATCCTTTTGTAGATGAGGTACCCAAAACTGATCTCCATTTTCCAATACTGAACCCTGTCTCTCCCCACCCGTAGCCCCCTCCCGGTACTTACAGCTCACGGTGGTGAAGTTAAAACTGATCTCCATTTTCCAATACTGAACCCTGTCTCTCCCCACCCGTAGCCCCCTCCCGGTACTTACAGCTCACGGTGGTGAAGTTAAAACTGATCTCCATTTTCCAATACTGAACCCTGTCTCTCCCCACCCGTAGCCCCCTCCCAGTACTTACAGCTCACGGTGGTGAAGTTAAAACTGATCTCCATTTTCCAATACTGAACCCTGTCTCTCCCCACCCGTAGCCCCCTCCCGGTACTTACAGCTCACGGTGGTGAAGTTAAAACTGATCTCCATTTTCCAATACTGAACCCTGTCTCTCCCCACCCGTAGCCCCCTCCCGGTACTTACAGCTCACGGTGGTGAAGTTAAAACTGATCTCCATTTTCCAATACTGAACCCTGTCTCTCCCCACCCGTAGCCCCCTCCCGGTACTAACAGCTCACGGTGGTGAAGTTAAAACTGATCTCCATTTTCCAATACTGAACCCTGTCTCTCCCCACCCGTAGCCCCCTCCCAGTACTTACAGCTCACGGTGGTGAAGTTAAAACTGATCTCCATTTTCCAATACTGAACCCTGTCTCTCCCCACCCGTAGCCCCCTCCCAGTACTTACAGCTCACGGTGGTGAAGTTAAAACTGATCTCCATTTTCCAATACTGAACCCTGTCTCTCCCCACCCGTAGCCCCCTCCCGGTACTTACAGCTCACGGTGGTGAAGTTAAAACTGATCTCCATTTTCCAATACTGAACCCTGTCTCTCCCCACCCGTAGCCCCCTCCCGGTACTTACAGCTCACGGTGGTGAAGTTAAAACTGATCTCCATTTTCCAATACTGAACCCTGTCTCTCCCCACCCGTAGCCCCCTCCCAGTACTTACAGCTCACGGTGGTGAAGTTAAAACTGATCTCCATTTTCCAATACTGAACCCTGTCTCTCCCCACCCGTAGCCCCCTCCCGGTACTTACAGCTCACGGTGGTGAAGTTAAAACTGATCTCCATTTTCCAATACTGAACCCTGTCTCTCCCCACCCGTAGCCCCCTCCCGGTACTTACAGCTCACGGTGGTGAAGTTAAAACTGATCTCCATTTTCCAATACTGAACCCTGTCTCTCCCCACCCGTAGCCCCCTCCCGGTACTTACAGCTCACGGTGGTGAAGTTAAAACTGATCTCCATTTTCCAATACTGAACCCTGTCTCTCCCCACCCGTAGCCCCCTCCCAGTACTTACAGCTCACGGTGGTGAAGTTAAAACTGATCTCCATTTTCCAATACTGAACCCTGTCTCTCCCCACCCGTAGCCCCCTCCCGGTACTTACAGCTCACGGTGGTGAAGTTAAAACTGATCTCCATTTTCCAATACTGAACCCTGTCTCTCCCCACCCGTAGCCCCCTCCCGGTACTTACAGCTCACGGTGGTGAAGTTAAAACTGATCTCCATTTTCCAATACTGAACCCTGTCTCTCCCCACCCGTAGCCCCCTCCCGGTACTTACAGCTCACGGTGGTGAAGTTAACCAGATGGCCGATACCTTCCTGCCCGCAGCTCACCAAAGCAACAATGTAAACAAAGTACGAGGTGGACGGCATTAGCCCTGTGAACAGGTAGAGAGGCGTGGTGTTGGAACAGTCTCGATTCAGGAAACAATTAGTCAGTGCGCAACAGGCCGTCCAGTTCAGGCGGGGGCATGTGCCTTTCTGGACGTGTGTGATACTCGCACAATCGGGAGTGGATGGTCTCCGTTATACCCAGCGGTCGATGAGAGGTCCGGGTTACTCAGTGACTCCCCACTGAGACACCGCGCCATCAGGAGCGTCCTGTCCAGCTTCATCACTCTCCAGTTCATTCATTGCAAAGGGTCACGAGGAATGCCGAGAGGACCATTGACATCCCTTGAACACTGTGTACACAGGACCCTTAGCACTGTCAATGATCCCTCCCATCTATCCAAACATCTCTCTGAGCCCCTGCTATCAGGCAGGGGGTGCCGTAGCATTAGGACGAGAATTGTTGGGATGGGAAACGAGCTTCCTCCCCCAGGTCATAAGATGACTGAACTCCCACCACCACCCAGGTCTCGTCACGTATGAAGCACCAGCATTGTTATACTGTTTACAGTGTCATATATGTACCTTATTATTGGTTAATTTACTTGTGGTAGCATTACTCTATGTGCTGTGTGTGTGTGAGTTTAGTTTAGTGTTGGTCAGTAAACTCTTCATTCTCGTAAAGGTGTCGTTTGCCATCCCTATTCTTCTTTTGATGTCCATGTTACACCTGCCATCTGACGTCACCCAGCTTCCTACGTAGCAGAAGTTCTGTACTTGTTTTATGTCTTCCCCATTGATCTACACCCCTCATAACTTTTACACTTCTATAAAATCTCCTGTCGTTCTGAGCTGCAGGACATAGTCCCAACCTATCACTGAGCCCCTGCAGTCCCCGCACCACTGATGCACCGTCAATCACTCTCGGAGACGGGAGGCCAACGATAGGCTTTTATTAGCAGCAAGAGACCACCACACAACATCCTGGAGACTGAGGGGGGAGCAGTGCCTCCAATCACCTTTATACCGGGGTCTGTGGGAGGAGTCACAGGAGCTGTCAGCAGAGGGGTGTGTCCAGTCAGCAGAGGGGTGTGTCCAGACAGCAGAGGGGTGTGTCCAGACAGCAGAGGAGTGTGTCCAGACAGCAGAGGGGCATGTCCAGTCAGCAGAGGGGCGTGTCCAGCCAGCCGAGGTGCGTGTCCAGTCAGCAGAGGGGCGTGTCCAGACAGCAGAGGGGTGTGTCCAGTCAGCAGAGGGGCGTGTCCAGGCAGCAGAGGGGCATGCCCAGTCAGCAGAGGGGTGTGTCCAGTCAGCAGAGGGGCGTGTCCAGTCAGCAGAGGGGCGTGTCCAGGCAGCAGAGGGGCATGCCCAGTCAGCAGAGGGGTGTGTCCAGACAGCAGAGGGGCGTGCCCAGTCAGCAGAGGGGCGTGTCCAGTCAGCAGAGGGGCGTGTCCAGCCAGCCGAGGTGCGTGTCCAGTCAGCAGAGGGGCGTGTCCAGTCAGCAGAGGGGTGTGTCCAGTCAGCAGAGGGGCGTGTCCAGTCAGCAGAGGGGTGTGTCCAGTCAGCAGAGGGGCGTGTCCAGTCAGCAGAGGGGTGTGTCCAGTCAGCAGAGGGGTGTGTCCAGTCAGCAGAGGGGTGTGTCCAGTCAGCAGAGGGGCGTGTCCAGTCAGCAGAGGGGTGTGTCCAGACAGCAGAGGGGTGTGTCCAGTCAGCAGAGGGGTGTGTCCTGACAGCAGAGGGGCGTGTCCAGACAGCAGAGGGGCGTGTCCAGTCAGCAGAGGGGCGTATCCAGTCAGCAGAAGGGTGTGTCCAGACAGCAGAGCGGCGTGTCCAGACAGCAGAGGGGCGTGTCTAGACAGCAGAGCGGTGTGTCCAGACAGCAGAGGGACGTGTCCAGTCAGCAGTGGGGTGTGTCCAGACAGCAGAGGGGCGTGTCCAGACAGCAGAGGGGTGTGTCCAGACAGCAGAGTGGCGTGTCCAGTCAGCAGAGGGGCGTGTCCAGATAGCAGAGGGGCGTGTCCAGACAGCAGAGCGGTGTGTCCAGACAGCAGAGCGGTGTGTCCAGACAGCAGAGGGGCTTGTCCAGGCAGCAGAGCGGTTAGTCTAGACAGCAGAGGGGCGTGTCCAGACAGCAGAGCGGCGTGTCCAGACAGCAGAGGGGTGTGTCCAGACAGCAGAGTGGCGTGTCCAGTCAGCAGAGGGCGTGTCCAGTCAGCAGAGGGGCGTGTCCAGACAGCAGAGGGGCGTGTCCAGGCAGCAGAGGGGCGTGTCCAGTCAGCAGAGCGGTGTGTCCAGACAGCAGAGGGGCTTGTCCAGGCAGCAGAGGGGCGTGTCCAGTCAGCAGAGCGGTGTGTCCAGACAGCAGTGGGGTGTGTCCAGTCAGCAGAGGGGCGTGTCCAGTCAGCAGAGCGGTGTGTCCAGACAGCAGAGGGGTGTGTCCAGTCAGCAGAGCGGTGTGTCCAGTCAGCAGAGGGGCGTGTCCAGACAGCAGAGGGGCGTGTCCAGTCAGCAGAGCGGTGTGTCCAGACAGCAGAGGGGCGTGTCCAGTCAGCAGAGGGGCGCGTCCAGACAGCAGAGGGGCGTGTCCAGTCAGCAGAGGGGCGCGTCCAGACAGCAGAGGGGCGTGTCCAGACAGCAGAGGAGTGTGTCCAGACAGCAGAGGGGCGTGTCCAGACAGCAGAGCGGTGTGTCCAGACAGCAGAGGGGCTTGTCCAGGCAGCAGAGGGGTGTGTCCAGTCAGCAGAGCGGTGTGTCCAGACAGCAGTGGGGTGTGTCCAGTCAGCAGAGGGGCGCGTCCAGTCAGCAGAGGGGCGTGTCCAGACAGCAGAGGAGTGTGTCCAGTCAGCAGAGGGGCGTGTCCAGATAGCAGAGGGGCGTGTCCAGACAGCAGAGCGGTGTGTCCAGACAGCAGAGGGGCGCGTCCAGACAGCAGAGGGGCGTGTCCAGACAGCAGAGGAGTGTGTCCAGACAGCAGAGGGGCGTGTCCAGACAGCAGAGCGGTGTGTCCAGACAGCAGAGGGGCTTGTCCAGGCAGCAGAGGGGCGTGTCCAGTCAGCAGAGCGGTGTGTCCAGACAGCAGTGGGGTGTGTCCAGTCAGCAGAGGGGCGTGTCCAGTCAGCAGAGGAGTGTGTCCAGACAGCAGAGGGGCATGTCCAGATAGCAGAGGAGTGTGTCCAGACAGCAGAGGGGCGTGTCCAGTCAGCAGAGGGGCTGTCCAGCCAGCCGAGGAGTGTGTCCAGAAAGCAAAGGGGCATGTCCAGATAGCAGAGGGGTGTGTCCAGTCAGCAGAGGGGCGTGTCCAGTCAGCAGAGGAGTGTGTCCAGACAGCAGAGGGGCATGTCCAGATAGCAGAGGGGTGTGTCCAGTCAGCAGAGGGGCGTGTCCAGTCAGCAGAGGAGTGTGTCCAGACAGCAGAGGGGCATGTCCAGATAGCAGAGGAGTGTGTCCAGACAGCAGAGGGGCGTGTCCAGACAGCAGAGCGGTGTGTCCAGACAGCAGAGGGGCTTGTCCAGGCAGCAGAGGGGCGTGTCCAGTCAGCAGAGCGGTGTGTCCAGACAGCAGTGGGGTGTGTCCAGTCAGCAGAGGGGCGTGTCCAGACAGCAGTGGGGTGTGTCCAGTCAGCAGAGGGGCTTGTCCAGACAGCAGAGGGGCGTGTCCAGTCAGCAGAGCGGTGTGTCCAGACAGCAGTGGGGTGTGTCCAGTCAGCAGAGGGGCATGTCCAGACAGCAGAGGGTCGTGTCCAGACAGCAGAGGAGTGTGTCCAGACAGCAGAGGGGCGTGTCCAGACAGCAGAGGGGCATGTCCAGTCAGCAGAGGGGCACGTCCAGACAGCAGAGGGGCATGTCCAGACAGCAGAGGAGTGTGTCCAGACAGCAGAGGGGCGTGTCCAGACAGCAGAGGGGCATGTCCAGTCAGCAGAGGGGCGCGTCCAGACAGCAGAGGGTCGTGTCCAGACAGCAGAGGGGCGTGTCCAGTCATCGAGGGGCGTGTCCAGACAGCAGAGGGGCATGTCCAGACAGCAGATGGGCGTGCCCAGACAGCAGAGGGGCGTGTCCAGACAGCAGAGGGTCGTGTCCAGACAGCAGAGGGGCGTGTCCAGTCATCGAGGGGCGTGTCCAGACAGCAGAGGGGCATGTCCAGACAGCAGATGGGCGTGCCCAGACAGCAGAGGGGCGTGTCCAGACAGGTATATGTAGTTTACCACAACCATCCTTGTAGATTTTGTCTGCAATCTTTCAAACTCATTTACATCATTCCTGTAGGTAGGTGACCAGAACTGCATCCAAATGAGGGCTCACCAATGTCTTATACAACTTCAACATAACATCCTAGCTCCTGTACTCAGTATGTTGATTTATGAAGGCCAATGTGCCAAAAGCTTTCTTTATGGGCCTGAGATGCCACTTTCAATGAATTAGGACCTGTATTCCCCGATATCTTTGTTCTACTACACTCCTCAGTGCCCTACAACTCATTGTGAAATAACTGGTTGGTCTTCTTAAAGTGCAACACCTCACACTTGTCAGCATTAAATTCCATCTACTTTTGGTCTATTTTTTGCAGCTGGCTCAGATCCTGCTGTAAGCTTTGATAGTCTTCCTTACTGTCCACAGTCTTGATGTCATCCACAAATCCAGTTGACCACATTGTCATCCAGATCATTGATATAAACGGCAAACAACAATGCACCCAGCACTGACCCCTGCGGTACTCTATTAGTCACAAGCCTCCAGTCAGAGAGGCAGCCATCTACTAACACTCTCTGGCTTCTCCCACAAAGCCAATGCCTAAACTGTCTAACTACCTCATCCTGAATACCGAGTGACTGAAGCGTCCTGACAAAAGCCTTGCTAAAGTCCATGTAGACAGCATCAACTGCCTTGGCTTCATCCACTTTCCTGGTAACACCCTTAGAAAAACTCTTGGTTAAACATGAATTACCACACACAAAGCCATGCTGACTGTATCTAATCAGTCCCTGTCTATCTAATCCCTCAGTGCACTTTCCAATAAATTCCCCACTACTGACGTCAGGGTCACCAGCCTCTGGTTTCCTGGCTTATTCATAGAGACACTCTTAAACAGTGGAACAATGTTAGCTATCCTCCAACCCTCCAGCTCCTCACTCATGGCTGAGGATGATTTAAATATCTCTGCCAGGTCCCCTGAAATTCCTGCACTTGCCTCCCATAGGGTGCGAGGAAGCACTCTATGATCTGTATAGCCCGTGACCTTGCTGCTCCTTTGCTTCACCTCCATACCCATCTCCTGAGATGCAAAAAATCTATTAAACATCTCCCTCATCTCCATGCATGATCACCGTTCCGAACTTCCAAAGGAATGATTTCCTTTTGCTCTTAATATATCTGTAGAAGCTCTTAGGATTCTCCTTCACCTTGTCTGTTCGATCAACCTCATGCCCTCTTTTAGCCCTCCTGATTTCCTCCTTTAGGGTTTTGTTACATTTTTGTTGTGTAGGTTAAACACACCAACTCATCGAGTGATCGACCTCTCTCTGTGATGGACTTACTCGCCAGGTGATTTGAGCACTGCTTTTCATGCTTTCCCCGAGGCACGGAGTTTGGAAAGCAGTAGACTAGGCCCCCAGAACCTACCGGTTAAGTTGTATTCCCGAGTACCGGTGACCAACCGGACCCCAGTCACTGTTGTCTGTTCACCATATAGACCGTGGTACACCTTGTAGGTGACATTGTCCGTGGGTGTGGACACCAACGGATCCCACCACAACAACACCGAGGAGGGTGTCCGCTTCAATATCTGGACACATTGAGGGTCCCTGGGAACTGTTTAAAGAAAAGGAGGAGAATCATATCGTCCCCAGCCTTGCAGTACACAATAACCTGTCGTAAAGTCCCTGACCTCTCGGTACCCAATAACCTGTCGTAGGGTTCCTGACCTCGTGATACCCAATAAACGGTCGTAAAGTCCCTGACCTCTCTGTACCCAAAACCTGTCGTAAAGTCCCTGACCTCTCCGTACCCAATAATCTGTCGTGAATTCCCTGACCTCTCAGTACCCAATAACCTGTCGTAAAGTTCCTGACCTCTCCGTACCCAATAACCTGTCATAGGGTCCCTGACCTCTCGGTACCCAATAACCTGTCGTAAAATCTCTGACCTCTCGGTACCCAATAACCTGTCATAGGGTCCCTGACCTCTCGGTACCCAATAACCTGTCGTAAAGTCCCTGACCTCTCGGTACCCAATAACCTGTCGTAAAATCCCTGACCTCTCGGTACCCAATAATCTGTCGTGAATTCCCTGACCTCTCAGTACCCAATAACCTGTCGTAAAGTTCCTGACCTCTCCGTACCCAATAACCTGTCATAGGGTCCCTGACCTCTCGGTACCCAATAACCTGTCGTAAAATCTCTGACCTCTCGGTACCCAATAACCTGTCATAGGGTCCCTGACCTCTCGGTACCCAATAACCTGTCGTAAAGTCCCTGACCTCTCGGTACCCAATAACCTGTCGTAAAATCCCTGACCTCTCGGTACCCAATAACCTGTCGTAAAGTCCCTGACCTCTCGGTACCCAATAACCTGTCGTAAAATCCCTGACCTCTCCGTACCCAATAACCTGTCGTAGGGTCCCTGACCTCTCGGTACCCAATAACCTGTCGTAAAGTCCCTGACCTCTCGGTACCCAATAACCTGTCGTAAAGTTCCTGACCTCTCCGTACCCAATAACCTGTCATAAAGTCCCTGACCTCTCCGTACCCAATAACCTGTTGTAGGGTCCCTGAACTCTCGGTACCCAATAACCTGTCGTAAAGTCCCTGACCTCTCGGTACCCAATAACCTGTCGTAGGGTCCAAGACCTCTCGGTACCCAATAACCTGTCATAGGGTCCCTGACCTCTCGGTACCCAATAACCTGTCGTAGGGTCCCTGACCTCTCGGTACCCAATAACCTGTCGTAGGGTCCCTGACCTCTCGGTACCCAATAACCTGTCGTAGGGTCCCTGACCTCTTGGTACCCAATAACTTGTCATAAAGTCCCTGACCTCTCGGTACCCAATAACCTGTCATAAAATCTCTGACCTCTCAGTACCCAATAACCTGTCGTAAAGTTCCTGACCTCTCGGTACCCAATAACCTGTCGTAAAGTCCCTGACCTCTCGGTACCCAATAACCTGTCGTAAAGTCTCTGACCTCTCAGTACCCAATAACCTGTCATAAAATCTCTGACCTCTCAGTACCCAATAACCTGTCGTAAAGTCCCTGACCTCTCCGTACCCAATAAACTGTCATAAAGTCCCTGACCTCTCGGTACCCAATAACCTGTCGTAAAGTCCCTGACCTCTCGGTACCCAATAACCTGTCGTAAAGTTCCTGACCTCTCCGTACCCAATAACCTGTCATAAAGTCCCTGACCTCTCCGTACCCAATAACCTGTTGTAGGGTCCCTGACCTCTCGGTACCCAATAACCTGTCGTAAAGTCCCTGACCTCTCGGTACCCAATAACCTGTCGTAGGGTCCAAGACCTCTCGGTACCCAATAACCTGTCATAGGGTCCCTGACCTATCGGTACCCAATAACCTGTCGTAGGGTCCCTGACCTCTCGGTACCCAATAACCTGTCGTAGGGTCCCTGACCTCTCGGTACCCAATAACCTGTCGTAGGGTCCCTGACCTCTCGGTACCCAATAACTTGTCATAAAGTCCCTGACCTCTCGGTACCCAATAACCTGTCATAAAATCTCTGACCTCTCAGTACCCAATAACCTGTCGTAAAGTTCCTGACCTCTCGGTACCCAATAACCTGTCGTAAAGTCCCTGACCTCTCGGTACCCAATAACCTGTCGTAAAGTCTCTGACCTCTCAGTACCCAATAACCTGTCATAAAATCTCTGACCTCTCAGTACCCAATAACCTGTCGTAAAGTCCCTGACCTCTCCGTACCCAATAAACTGTCATAAAGTCCCTGACCTCTCGGTACCCAATAACCTGTCGTAAAGTCTCTGACCTCTCGGTACACAATAACCTGTCGTAAAGTCCCTGACCTCTCGGTACCCAATAACCTGTCGTAAAGTTCCTGACCTCTCCGTACCCAATAACCTGTCATAAAGTCCCTGACCTCTCGGTACCCAATAACCTGTCGTAGGGTCCCTGACCTCTCGGTACCCAATAACCTGTTGTAAAGTCCCTGACCTCTCAGTACCCAATAACCTGTCATAAAGTTCCTGACCTCTCGGTACCCAATAACCTGTCGTAGGGTCCCTGACCTCTCGGTACCCAATAACCTGTCGTAAAGTCCCTGACCTCTCGGTACCCAATAACCTGTCGTAGGGTCCAAGACCTCTCGGTACCCAATAACCTGTCATAGGGTCCCTGACCTCTCGGTACCCAATAACCTGTCGTAGGGTCCCTGACCTCTCGGTACCCAATAACCTGTCGTAGGGTCCCTGACCTCTTGGTACCCAATAACCTGTCGTAGGGTCCCTGACCTCTCGGTACCCAATAACTTGTCATAAAGTCCCTGACCTCTCGGTACCCAATAATCTGTCATAAAGTCCCTGACCTCTCGATACCCAATAACCTGTCGTAGGGTCCCTGACCTCTCGGTACCCAATAACCTGTCGTAAAGTCCCTGACCTCTCGGTACCCAATAACCTGTCTTAGGGTCCAAGACCTCTTGGTACCCAATAACCTGTCGTAGGGTCCCTGACCTCTCGGTACCCAATAACCTGTCGTAAAGTCCCTGACCTCTCAGTACCCAATAACCTGTCATAAAGTTCCTGACCTCTCGGTACCCAATAACCTGTCGTAGGGTCCCTGACCTCTCGGTACCCAATAACCTGTCGTAAAGTCCCTGACCTCTCGGTACCCAATAACCTGTCGTAGGGTCCAAGACCTCTCGGTACCCAATAACCTGTCATAGGGTCCCTGACCTCTCGGTACCCAATAACCTGTCGTAGGGTCCAAGACCTCTCGGTACCCAATAACCTGTCATAGGGTCCCTGACCTCTCGGTACCCAATAACCTGTCGTAGGGTCCCTGACCTCTCGGTACCCAATAACCTGTCGTAGGGTCCCTGACCTCTCGGTACCCAATAACCTGTCGTAGGGTCCCTGACCTCTCGGTACCCAATAACTTGTCATAAAGTCCCTGACCTCTCGGTACCCAATAACCTGTCATAAAATCTCTGACCTCTCAGTACCCAATAACCTGTCATAAAGTTCCTGACCTCTCGGTACCCAATAACTTGTCATAAAGTCCCTGACCTCTCGGTACCCAATAACCTGTCGTAGGGTCCAAGACCTCTCGGTACCCAATAACCTGTCATAGGGTCCCTGACCTCTCGGTACCCAATAACCTGTCGTAGGGTCCCTGACCTCTCGGTACCCAATAACCTGTCGTAGGGTCCCTGACCTCTTGGTACCCAATAACCTGTCGTAGGGTCCCTGACCTCTCGGTACCCAATAACTTGTCATAAAGTCCCTGACCTCTCGGTACCCAATAATCTGTCATAAAGTCTCTGACCTCTCGGTACCCAATAACCTGTCGTAGGGTCCCTGACCTCTCGGTACCCAATAACCTGTCGTAGGGTCCCTGACCTCTCGGTACCCAATAACCTGTCGTAGGGTCCCTGACCTCTCGGTACCCAATAACCTGTCGTAGGGTCCCTGACCTCTCGGTACCCAATAACCTGTCGTAGGGTCCCTGACCTCTCGGTACCCAATAACCTGTCGTAAAGTCCCTGACCTCTCGGTACCCAATAATCTGTCGTAAAGTCTCTGACCTCTCGGTACCCAATAACCTGTCGTAGCGTCCCTGACCTCTCGGTACCCAATAACCTGTCGTAAAGTCCCTGACCTCTCGGTACCCAATAACCTGTCGTAGGGTCCCTGACCTCTCGATACCCAATAACCTGTCATAAAGTCTCTGACCTCTCAGTACCCAATAACCTGTCGTAAAGTTCCTGACCTCTCGGTACCCAATAACCTGTCGTAGGGTCCCTGACCTCTCGGTACCCAATAACCTGTCGTAAAGTCCCTGACCTCTCGGTACCCAATAACCTGTCGTAAAGTCCCTGACCTCTCCGTACCCAATAACCTGTCGTAAAGTTCCTGACCTCTCCGTACCCAATAACCTGTCATAAAGTCCCTGACCTCTCCGTACCCAATAACCTGTCGTAAAGTCCCTGACCTCTCGGTACCCAATAACCTGTCGTAAAATCCCTGACCTCTCGGTACCCAATAACCTGTTGTAGGGTCCCTGACCTCTCAGTACCCAATAACCTGTCGTAGGGTCCCTGACCTCTCGGTACCCAATAACCTGTCGTAAAGTCCCTGACCTCTCTGTACCCAATAACCTGTCGTAAAGTCCCTGACCTCTCGGTACCCAATAACCTGTCGTAAAGTCCCTGACCTCTCGGTACCCAATAACCTGTTGTAGGGTCCCTGACCTCTCCGTACCCAATAACCTGTCGTAGGGTCCCTGACCTCTCGGTACCCAATAACCTGTCGTAGGGTCCCTGACCTCTCGGTACCCAATAACCTGTCGTAAAGTCCCTGACCTCTCGGTACCCAATAACCTGTCGTAGGGTCCCTGACCTCTCGGTACCCAATAACCTGTCATAAAGTCTCTGACCTCTCGGTACCCAATAATCTGTCGTGAAATCCCTGACCTCTCCGTACCCAATAACCTGTCGTAGGGTCCCTGACCTCTCAGTACCCAATAACCTGTCGTAAAGCCCCTGACCTCTCGGTACCCAATAACCTGTCGTAGGGTCCCTGACCTCTCGATACCCAATAACCTGTCATAAAGTCTCTGACCTCTCAGTACCCAATAACCTGTCGTAAAGTTCCTGACCTCTCGGTACCCAATAACCTGTCGTAGGGTCCCTGACCTCTCGGTACCCAATAACCTGTCGTAAAGTCCCTGACCTCTCGGTACCCAATAACCTGTCGTAAAGTCCCTGACCTCTCGGTACCCAATAACCTGTCGTAAAGTTCCTGACCTCTCCGTACCCAATAACCTGTCATAAAGACCCTGACCTCTCCGTACCCAATAACCTGTCGTAGGGTCCCTGATCTCTCGGTACCCAATAACCTGTCGTAAAGTCCCTGACCTCTCAGTACCCAATAACCTGTCGTAAAGTTCCTGACCTCTCGGTACCCAATAACCTGTCGTAGGGTCCCTGACCTCTCGGTACCCAATAACCTGTCGTAAAGTCCCTGACCTCTCGGTACCCAATAACCTGTCGTAGGGTCCAAGACCTCTCGGTACCCAATAACCTGTCATAGGGTCCCTGACCTCTCGGTACCCAATAACCTGTCGTAGGGTCCCTGACCTCTCGGTACCCAATAACCTGTCGTAGGGTCCCTGACCTCTCGGTACCCAATAACCTGTCGTAAAATCTCTGACTTCTCGGTACCCAATAACCTGTCATAGGGTCCCTGACCTCTCGGTACCCAATAACCTGTCGTAAAGTCCCTGACCTCTCGGTACCCAATAACCTGTCGTAAAATCCCTGACCTCTCGGTACCCAATAACCTGTCATAAAGTCCCTGACCTCTCGGTACCCAATAACCTGTCATAAAGTCCCTGACCTCTCGGTACCCAATAACCTGTCGTAAAGTCCCTAACCTCTCAGTACCCAATAACCTGTCGTAAAGTCCCTGACCTCTCCGTACCCAATAACCTGTCGTAGGGTCCCTGACCTCTCCGTACCCAATAACCTGTCGTAGGGTCCCTGACCTCTCGGTACCCAATAACCTGTCGTAAAGTCCCTGACCTCTCGGCACCCAATAACCTGTCGTAAAGTCCCTGACCTCTCCGTACCCAATAACCGGTCGTAGGGTCCCTGACCTCTCGGTACCCAATAACCTGTCGTAGGGTCCCTGACCTCTCGGTACCCAATAACCTGTCGTAAAGTCCCTGACCTCTCCGTACCCAATAACCTGTCGTAGGGTCCCTGACCTCTCGGTACCCAATAACCTGTCGTAAAGTCCCTGACCTCTCGGTACCCAATGACCTGTCGTAAAGTCCCTGACCTCTCAGTACCCAATAACCTGTCGTAGGGTCTCCGGTTTCTCAGCAACCGATAACCTGTTGTAATGTTCCCAGCTTCTCACCGCCCAATTATGTGTCATAAGGTCTCCTGCATCTTGGTAGCCAATGACATGTTGGAAGGAGCTTTGTGCCAGCTAGCTGGAGTTCAGATTAGCACACCGTACCATGAGAACAAATGACTGGCGTGAGGCTATAGCTGACATGGAGGGTGTCCCTTGCTTACAGTGAGGATACACAATGATGTGTGGTCAGGTTGAAGGGTCCGTAATGTGTGGTCAGTGTGAGGGGTCTGTAACGTGTGGTCAGTGTGAGGGGTCTGTAACATGTGGTCAGTGTGAGGGGTCCGTAACGTGTGGTCAGTGTGAGGGGTCTGTAACATGTGGTCAGTGTGAGGGGTCTGTAACGTGTTGTCAGGGTGAAGGGTCCATAACGTGTGGTCAGTGTGAAGGGTCCGTAACGTGTGGTCAGTGTGAGGGGTCTGTAACGTGTGGTCAGTGTGAGGGGTCTGTAACGTGTGGTCAGGGTGAAGGGTCCATAACGTGTGGTCAGTGTGAGGGGTCTGTAACGTGTTGTCAGGATGAAGGGTCTGTAATGTGTGGTCAGTGTGTGGGATCCATAATGTGTGGTCAGGTTGAAGGGTCTGTAATGTGTGGTCAGTGTGAGGGATCCATAATGTGTGGTCAGGTTGAAGGGTCTGTAATGTGTGGTCAGTGTGAGTGGGTCCGTAACGTGTGGTCAGGGTGAAGGGACTGTAACGTGTGGTCAGTGGGAGTGGGTCCGTAACCTGTGGTCAGTGTGAGGGGGTCCGTAACGTGTGGTCAGGATGAGAGGGTCCATAACGTGTGGTCAAGGTGAAGGGACTGTAATGTGTGGTCAGTGTGAGTGGGTCCGTAACCTGTGGTCAGTGTGAGAGGTCTGTAACATCTGGTCCGGATGAGGGGGTCCGTAATGTGTGGTCAGTGTGAGGGGTCTGTAACGTGTGGTCAGGATGAAGGGTCTGTAACTTGTGGTCAGTGTGAGGGGGTCCATAACGTGTGGTCAGTGTGAAGGGTCTGTAATGTGTGGTCAGTGTGAGGGGGTGTATAATGTGTGGTCAGTATGAGTGGGTCTGTAACATGTGGTCAAGGTGAAGGGTCTGTAACGTGTGGTCAGTGTGAGGGGGTCCGTAACGTGTGGTCAGGGTGAAGGGTCTGTAAGGTGTGGTCAGTGTGAGGGGTCCGTAACGTGTGGTCAGGGTGAGGGGTCTGTAATGTGTGGTCAGTGTGAGGGTTCCGTAACGTGTGGTCAGTGTGAGGGGTCTGTAACGTGTTGTCAGTGTGAGGGGGTCCATAATGTGTGGTCAGTGTGAGGGGTCTGTAACGTGTGGTCAGTGTGAGGGGTCTGTAACGTATTGTCAGTGTGAGGGCATCCGTAATGTGTGGTCAGTGTGAGGGGTCTGTAATGTGTGGTCAGTGTGAGGGGTCCGTAACGTGTGGTCAGTGTGAGGGGGTCCATAACGTGTGGTCAGGGTGAGGGGTCTGTAACGTGTGGTCAGTGTGAGGGGTCTGTAACGTGTGGTCAGTGTGAGGGGTCCGTAACGTGTGGTCAGTGTGAGCGGGTCCGTAACGTGTGGTCAGGATGAGGGGTCTGTAACGTGTGGTCAGTGTGAGGGGTCCATAACGTGTGGTCAGTGTGAGGGGTCTGTAACATGTGGTCAGTGTGAGGGGTCCATAACGTGTGGTCAGTGTGAGCGGGTCCGTAACGTGTGGTCAGGATGAAGGGTCTGTAACGTGTGGGCAGCGTGAGGGGGTCCGTAATGTGTGGTCAGGGTGAAGGGTCTGTAACGTGTGGTCAGTGTGAGGGGTCTGTAACATGTTGTCAGTGTGAGGGGGTCCGTAACGTGTGGTCAGTGTGAGGGGTCCATAACGTGTGGTCAGTGTGAGCGGGTCCGTAATGTGTGGTCAGGGTGAGGGGTCTGTAACGTGTGGTCAGTGTGAGGGGTCCATAACGTGTGGTCAGTGTGAGGGGTCTGTAACGTGTGGTCAGTGTGAGGGGTCTGTAACGTGTGGTCAGTGTGAGGGGTCCATAATGTGTGGTCAGTGTGAGGGGTCTGTAACGTGTGGTCAGTGTGAGGGGTCCATAACGTGTGGTCAGTGTGAGGGGTCTGTAACGTGTGGACAGTGTGAGGGGTCTGTAACGTGTGGTCAGTGTGAGGGGTCTGTAATGTGTGGTCAGTGTGAGGGGTCCGTAACGTGTGGTCAGTGTGAGGGGTCCATAACGTGTGGTCAGTGTGAGGGGTCCGTAACGTGTGGTCAGTGTGAGGGGTCTGTAACGTGTAGTCAGTGTGAGGGGTCTGTAATGTGTGGTCAGTGTGAGGGGTCCGTAACGTGTGGTCAGTGTGAGCGGGTCCGTAACGTGTGGTCAGTGTGAGGGGTCTGTAATGTGCGGTCAGGTCGAGTGGTCCGTAACACACACAGCATCTGATTTGAAAGATTTGTACCACATGTTCCAGGTGTCAGGGCCTGCAGCAAATCGTCAGTGTGTTGAGCTGTTTGCCCTACCGGGGCCTATAACCCACCGTATGGAAGCAGAATCACTTGCCATCTCTCATTGTTCTCTGCACTGTCAGAATGGGACAGGCACGTTTAGGTATGAGGATATATCTTCTCAGGCTCTGGCTGTGGGTTCATCTCTGCTCCTCGGGGTTGTGTCTCCACCCGTCATCAGGGAATACAGTAGGTGTCCACTGTATAGTGTCGGGGGGGGGGGGGGCGGTGCTGGTCACGTTTATCAATGCTGGGAGAGCTGCCTACATCATTCCCTGTATTTCTGTGCGTGTGATCGTGTGTTTGCGTGTGTGTGGTGAATGTGTATTGTGTATGTGCAAGTGGTTGTGTGTGTGTGTGCGCATGCCTGCAGTTTTGCATGTTTGTGTGTGAGTGCGTGTGCATTTATAAGTGCGTGCATGTGAGCTCATGTGTGTGAGCTCAACAAGCGAGGTGTGTAAGGTAAAGGTCCACCACATGGAGAAGGCTTTCATAGTTAGTGCACCATGTCCAGTGGCATCGTGTAAAACCTTTGGCCACTCCAAAATTGGATGGATTTTGTGGAATTCCTGCCCGTGTGGCAGCCACTCACCTATTGAGTATCGGAATCGGAATCCGTTGTATTGCACAGAGCTGTCCGAATGGAAATGCACGTAGACCTGGAAGCCAAAGGTGAAGGGGATTCGAAATGTCCGCCCACGCTTCAGGGTCCCGGTGAGAGTCACTCGCACAGTCCTGGTGTCCAGGTGGTTCTGGACCCCGAGGTTTACCCAGTCACGATCCTCCTCCAGGTGGAAGTCGTCCACGGTGATCACTACAGCTGGAGACCGGACACATGCTCAGCCGAGCACATACAGATAGACAAGCAGCGCAGGAGTTGCATTTGTTCCCACCCAATTCAGCCTCTTTAGGTGACCTTAGGGACCCGTAGTCGCTGGAATTTAGAAGAATGAGGAGTTGTTTCACTGACACCTATTGAATATTGGTATGCCTAGACAGAGTGGAAGTGGAGAGGATGTTTCCCATGGTGGGGAAGTCTAAGGCCAGAGGGCACAGCCTCAGAATAGAGATGAGATGAGGAGGAATTTCTTTAGCCAGAGGCTGGTGGATCTGTGGAATTCATTGCCACAGTGACTATGGAGATCAAGTCATTGAGTATATTTAAAGTGGAGGCTGATGGGCTTTTGATTAGTAAAGGGGTCAAAAGTTATCAGGAGAATGCAGGAGAATGGGGTTGAGAGGGATAATAAATCAGCCAAGATGGAATCACAGAGCTGACTTGATGGGCCAAATGGCCTAATTCTGCTCTGCCTTATGGTCTTATGGACATGATTGGGGACAAAAAAAATCCAGTGAGTGACAGTTCTGTGGTTGTAAACAGCTTGTTAATGAAAGAGGTCAGAGGAGAATGGTTGGACTGGTTCAAGCTGACGGGAAGGTGACAGGAACTCAAATATCCACACATGACAACAGTGGTGTGCAGAGGAGCTGTGAAGTGGATGGGCCACAGCAGCAGAAGGTCACTGCTCCCTTTGTGTGTGTAGGAAGTACACAATGTGGCAGTTAATCAAACACCATTCCACTGAGGCCAGGAGTCAGAAGACTGCATCCAAACTCCAGGTGAGTTATTTGGGCAGCACCCACACGTACAACTGAGTAAGAATACAGAGATGATGATTTTGATGGTGCAGACATAAGAAAGACAACATGGAATTGTGGATACGTGCCCCAGGCCAACTGAACAACTCCACCACAAAACAAAATGGCTGCCCCAATGTGGTCCTAGTACATTTCAAAATTAAACACAGCAGTGCTATCAAAGAAAAGGTTGGCAGCTCTATATTTAAAAATATAAGCCTGAACAATGAACATAAACTTGTGGGCACTTTATTAAGTGCAAGAGGTACCCCATAATGTGGCCACTGAGTGTAGGGTGCGGGTGAGAGGGTAGAACTGAGTTGGGGACATGAGTGATGGCAATAAGGGCAGAAAAAGTGACAAGGTCAGTATGGGATTGATGGGCCAAAGGGTCTGTTTCTATGCTGTGTTTCCCTGTGACTGCCTGAGCCCATGGGGCAGACATTGGCCCCAAGGCTGGGCCCACGTGGCACCCCTGAGGAATTTCAACCCTACGCAGATGTAGCCATCTGCCATCTCTCTCTGACACTACCTCAGTCCAGTCATTTCCACCCTCATTCTCTGCTAGCCCACCTCTCCCTCTTCTCTCCCTGTGACTGCATCCTCGACTTCCTCATCAGAGAGTGTGGACTGGAAATAACATCTCAATGTGGGGATAATTTCACTCGACACCCCCCCCACCCCGAACTGGTTCCACAGCCTGTGATTTCATTTTCAAGGACTCTTCACCACGTTCACAATATTTATTGCTTATTTGGCAGGCAAGTGCAGAAATTGCTGGGTCCCAGCAGAGATAGTTAAGTCATCCTTAGTGACAGGTGAGGTACCACATGGCTAGGGGATAGCCAAAGCTGTTAAAGTAAGGCTCTAAACAGAAACCAGGAATTATAAGCCGGTGAGCCTGACAGCAGTTGAGGGTGAGTTATTGGAAGGTATTCTCAGGGACCAGATATATGAGTATTTGGATAGAGAGGGACTGATCAGGGATAGTCAGCATGGCTTCGTGCCTGGTGGGTCATGTCGAACCAATCTCAGAGGAAGTGAAGGCAAGACAGTGGATGTTGTCTGCATGGATGTTTGACAAGGACTCGCATGGGAGGTTAGTTGATAAGTTTTAGTGGCTTGGCATTCAGGATGAGGTAGTAAATTGGATTGGACGGTGGCTTTGTGGGAGATGCCATGGAGTGGTAGGAGATGGATGCCTCTCTGACTGGAGGCATATGACCAGTGGAGTGCTGCAGGGATCACTGTTGGGTCCATTGTTGTTTGTCGTCTATCTCAACAATCTGGGTGATAACGTGGTGAACTGGATCACCAGGACTGGGGGTGTAGTGGACAGTGAGGAAGACTGTCATGGCTTGCAGTGGGATCTGGACCAGCTGGAAAAGTGGGCTGAAAAGTGGCAGATGGAATTTAAAGCAGACAAGTGTGAGGTGCTGCACTTTGGTAGACCAGCCAGGGCAGGTCTCACACAGTGAATGCTAGTACGCTGAGGAGTGTGGTAGAACAAAGGAAAATGGGAATACAGGGCTATAATTCTTTGCATATGTTGTTCTCTTATTCAAGAAAGGGAGTAGAGATAGCCCAGGAAATTATAGAGCCGTGAGTCTTACTTCAGTGGTTGGTAAGTTGATGGAGAAGATCCTGAGAGGCAGGATTTATGAACATTTGGGAGGCATAATATGATTAGGAATAGTCAGTATGGCTTTGTCAAGGGCAGGTCGTGCCTTACGAGACTGATTGAATTTTTTGAGGATGTGATGAAACACATTGATGAGGGTAGAGCAGTAGATGTAGTGTATATGGATTTCAGCAAGGCATTTGACAATGTACCCCATGCAAGGCTTATTGAGAAAGTAAGGAGGTGGGGGATCCAAGAGGACATTGCTTTGCTGGTCCAGAATTGGCTAGCCTACAGAAGGCAGAGTGGTTGTAGACAGGTCATATTCTGCATGGAGGTCGGTCACCAGTGGAGTACCTCAGGGATCTGTTCTGGGACCCTTACTCCTTGTGATTTTTATAAGTGACCTGGATGAGGAAGTGGAGGGATGGGTTAGTAAGTTTGCTGATGATACAAAGGATGTAGGTGTTGTGGATAGTGTGGAGAGTTGTCAGAGGTTACAGTGGGACATTGATAGGATGCAAAACTGGGCTGAGAAGTGGCAGATGGAGTTCAACCCAGTTAAGTGTGAGGTGGTTCATTTTGGTAGGTCAAATATGATGGCAGAATATAGAATTAATGGTAAAATTCTTGGCAGTGTGGAGGTTTAGAGGGATCTTGGGGTCTGAGTCCATAGGACACTCAATGCTGCTGCACAGCTTGACTCTGTGTTTATGAAGGCGTATGGTGCCTTCATCAATTGTGGGATTGAGTTCAGGAGCTGAGAGGTAACGTTGCATCTATATAGGACCCTGATCAGACCCCACTTGGAGTACTGTGCTCAGTTCTGGTCGCCTCACTATAGGAAGTACATGGAAACCATAGAAAGGGTGCAGAGGAGATTTACAAGGATGTTGCCTGGATTGGGGAGCGTGCCTTATGAGAATAGGTTGAGTGAACTCGGCCTTTTCTCCTTGGAGTGATGGAGGATGAGAGGCGACCTGATAGAGGTGTATAAGATGATGAGAGGCATTGATCGTGTGGATAGTCAGAGGCTTTGTCCCAGGGCTGAAATGGCTAACACAAGAGGACACAGGTGTAAGGTGCTGGGGAGTAGGTACAGAGGAAATGTCAGGGGTAAGTCTTATACACAGAGGGTGGTGAGTGCGTGGAATGGGCTGCCAGTGACAGTGGTGGAGGTGGATATGATAGGGTCTTTTAAGAGACTCCTGGACAAGTACATGGAGCTTAGAAAAATAGAGGGCTATGGGTAATTGTAATTTCTGAGGTAAGGACATGTTTGGCACAGCTTTGTGGGCCGAAGGGCTTGAATTTTCTATGTTTCTAAGACTGGGAGGAGATTTGACAGAGGTATTGAAAATTATGAGGAGTATCGATAGGGAAAATGCAAGCCAGTTTTTTCCACTGAGGTTGGGTGGAATTACAACCAGAGGTCATGGGTTAAGGATGAAAGGTGAGAAGCTTAAAGGCACCATGAGGGGGAAACCTCTTCACTCAGAGGGTGGTGAGAGTGTGGAGTGAGTTGCCAGCACAAATGGTGCATGTGAACTCCATTTCAATATTTAAGAGAAGGTTGGATAGATACATGGATAGTAAGGGCTATTGTCCCAGTGCGGGTTGATGGGAATAGGCTGTTTAAATGGTTCAGCATGGACTAGATGGGCCGAAGGGCCTGTTTCTGGGCTGTACTTCTCTATGACTCTACGAGCTAGCGACAGCCCACAAGTGTCATTATGTTCCTGGCACCAACATAGCACACCCATAACTTCCTAACCCTTACTAACACATACGTCTTTGGACTGTGGGAGGAAACCAGAGCACCCAGAGGAAACCCACATGGTCACGGGCAGACTATAGAAACCCCTTACAGACGGCAGTGGGAATCGAACCCTGACCTACAGCCGGCAGTGTAACAGCATTACAGCGACCGCCGTGATACCCTGCTGAGCTCTCTCTAATTCTCATTGCTGGAATGTTCTTTCTCTCTCCCGTGAGCAAGCGGGCTGTTGCAGTAGAGATTACCTGCTCGTCAAAAGCCACTGCCCCAAGCAAGTGAGGGAGCATTGCAGCCTCTCATGGGTGGCCATTTAGCTGATGACATCATGGTGCAGGTAGAGTGTTAAATCCGGGGGGCGTGCAGAGAGCACCCGCTCGCTGTTGTTTCGGGCACGTGCTGAAGTGTGTTGCCGTGAGAGAGGATCCGAGCGCATACTTTAAATAAGTATTTGTAACTGAGTGAAACGGTTACCGAATGCTTAGTGTCTGTCTTGCCCTGTCAATAAACAGTTAACATACTTATCAGTAGTGAGTGTCCTCTGTACCCACTCATTGAACGCTCCAAACCAAATTTCACACAATTGTGTAAGTCTACCACAACTTCCTAATTCTCATCTACATCCTGTCTCTCTTTGTGCTTTCTTCCCGCTCACTTTCTCACTGGAGAGTAAATCGGTTAACATTATCAATCACACCATTAGGAACAGTGAATAAAAGGTCTATCGTTAAAAGATTTACACCTTATTCGTGACTTCCGAAAAATCTCTTGATCAATGTCACTGGGTCGAACAAAATCCAGAAGGGAGTTCAGGAGGAGAACGTGCAAACTCCACAAAGACAGTGGCCGAAACACAGGGATCTGCACCTGTGTGCCAGTGGCAATATTTACAATGCCAATGTTAGCCTGTACCCACCACATCATTAGGTCACCCTGTACCTGACAGTCGGTCACCCTGTACCCGTCACTGTGTCACCCTCACTGTGTCACCCTGTACCTGACAGTCGGTCACCCTGTACCCGTCACTGTGACACCCTCACTGTGTCACCCTGTACCCGACAGTCTGTCATCCTGTACCCGTCACTGTGACACACCTCACTGTGTCACCCTGTACCTGACAGTCGGTCACCTGTACCCGTCACTGTGACACCCTCACTGTGTCACCCTGTACCTGACAGTCGGTCATCCTGTACCCGTCACTGTGTCACCCTCACTGTGTCACCCTGTACCTGACAGTCAGTCATCCTGTACCCGTCACTGTGTCACCCTCACTGTGTCACCCTGTACCTGACAGTCGGTCACCCTGTACCCGTCACTGTGACACCCTCACTGTGTCACCCTGTACCTGACAGTCGGTCACCCTGTACCCGTCACTGTGTCACCCTGTACCCGACAGTCAGTCACCCTATACCCGTCACTGTGACACCCTCACTGTGTCACCCTGTACCTGACAGTCGGTCATCCTGTACCCGTCACTGTGTCACTCTGTACCCGACAGTCTGTCATTCTGTACCCGTCACTGTGACACCCTCACTGTGTCACCCTGTACCTGACAGTCGGTCACCCTGTACCCGTCACTGTGACACCCTCACTGTGTCACCCTGTACCTGACAGTCGGTCACCCTGTACCTGTCACTGTGACACCCTCACTGTGACACCCTCACTGTGTCACCCTGTACCTGACAGTCGATCACCCTGTACCCGTCACTGTGTCACCCTCACTGTGTCACCCTGTACCTGACAGTCGGTCACCCTGTACCCGTCACTGTGACACCCTCACTGTGTCACCCTGTACCCGACAGTCTGTCATCCTGTACCCGTCACTGTGTCACCCTCACTGTGTCACCCTGTACCTGACAGTCGGTCACCCTGTACCCGTCACTGTGACACCCTCACTGTGTCACCCTGTACCTGACAGTCGGTCACCCTGTACCTGTCACTGTGACACCCTCACTGTGTCACCCTCACTGTGTCACCCTGTACCTGACAGTCGGTCACCCTGTACCCTTCACTGTGTCACCCTCACTGAGTCACCCTGTACCCGACAGTCGGTCACCCTGTACCCGTCACTGTGACACCCTCACTGTGTCACCCTGTACCCGACAGTCTGTCATCCTGTACCCGTCACTGTGTCACCCTCACTGTGTCACCCTGTACCTGACAGTCGGTCACCCTGTACCCGTCACTGTGACACCCTCACTGTGTCACCCTGTACCTGACAGTCGGTCATCCTGTACCCGTCACTGTGATACCCTCACTGTGTCACCCTGTACCTGACAGTCGGTCATCCTGTACCAGTCACTGTGTCACCCTGTACCTGACAGTCGGTCACCCTGTACCCGTCACTGTGTCACCCTCACTGTGTCACCCTGTACCTGACAGTCGGTCACCCTGTACCCATCACTGTGTCACCCTCACTGTGTCACCCTGTACCTGACAGTCTGTCATCCTGTACCCGTCACTGTGACACCCTCACTGTGTCACCCTGTACCCGACAGTCTGTCACCCTGTACCCGTCACTGTGTCACCCTGTACCTGACAGTCGGTCACCCTGTACCCGTCACTGTGACACCCTCACTGTGTCACCCTGTACCTGACAGTCGGTGACCCTGTACCCGTCACTGTGACACCCTCACTGAGTCACCCTGTACCCGTCACTGTGTCACCCTCACTGTGTCACCCTGTACCTGACAGTCTGTCATCCTGTACCCGTCACTGTGACACCCTCACTGTGTCACCCTGTACCCGACAGTCTGTCATCCTGTACCCTTCACTGTGTCACCCTGTACCCGACAGTCGGTCACCCTGTACCCGTCACTGTGTCACCCTGTACCCGTCACTGTGTCACCCTGTACCTGACAGTCGGTCACCCTGTACCCGTCACTGTGACACCCTCACTGTGTCACCCTGTACCTGACAGTCGGTGACCCTGTACCCATCACTGTGACACCCTCACTGAGTCATCCTGTACCCGTCACTGTGTCACCCTGTACCCGTCACTGTGTCACCCTTTACTCCAGTTAAGGCAAAACTGTGGATTTATATGCACGCACAAAACAATGCCGGAGGAGAGGTCCCAGATGAAGGCTTTGAGCCGGAACAAGGATATTTATGGATGCTGTCTGAGCTGCTGAGCTCCTTGAACATTTTGTGTTTTCATCTCCCATGTTCATGGAGTTATTGATCTAGAGATGCAGTGTGGAGTCTGGCTTTCTGGCCCTCCCCCCCCCCCCCACCCTGAACAACCCTGACTGATTCCTAACCCAGTGACAGAACAAATTACAATGACCTGGCCTGGGGGAGCAAACTGGAGGATGCGGAGAACGTACAGGGACTCCTTACAGAACCGTGCCAGAATTCAACTCGGAACTCCTCTGTCAGGAGTTCGTATGTCCTCCCAGAACTGCGTGAGTTTCCTACGGGTGCTCTGGTTTCCTCTCGCAATCTAAAGACGTACCAGTTAGTAGGTTAAATGGTCGTTGTGAGTTGTCCCGTGATTAGGTTAGGGTTCAATCGGGGGCTTGTTCTACACCCTATCTCCAAGTAAATGAAAAAACTGCTGAAAACTTGAACAGCTGGAATTTGTGTCGCCGTTGCTGTAGTGTACAACAAGGAGAAGTGCTTTCCCCGACATGTACTCACCATCCACGCTGATGTTGGTGGTCAGCTTGAGGAACCAGTAGACATCCTGATTGGCTAGGTAGGTGTTTGGGTAGTTGGGGCTCTGGACGAACGCTGAGTGGTAGGAACATTGACTGTCGGGCAAGCACAAGGGGACTAGGAGGGCAAACATAGCCAGTTAGAACCGGAACTGTAGCAGTAATACGTGTCAATAACCTGAAGTCAAACACAGATCGTTCCTCCCACCCGTGCCTGCCCTGCTGTTAAATAACTTCGTGGCGCATCTGATTTTAACCAAATTCCAATCATTCGTCATCGAGTCATAAAGCACTACAGCACTGAAACATCTAGTCCCATTGACCTGCACACGGCCCATAGCCCACCATACTCCTCCCACCCATGAGTCTATCCAAATTCCAATCATTCGTCATCGAGTCATAAAGCACTACAGCACTGAAACATCTAGTCCCATTGACCTGCACACGGCCCATAGCCCACCATACTCCTCCCACCCATGAGTCTATCCAAATTTCTCTTTAATACTGAAATTGAAATCTCACCACCAGCACTGGCAGCTGATTCCACATTCTCACCGCCCTCTGAGTGAAGAAGTTCCCCTCATGTTCCCCTCATATTCACCTTTTTCACCTTTCACCCTTAATCTAGACTCACCCAACCTCAGTGGAAAAGGCCTGCTTGCATTTACCCTATCTGTACCCCTCATGATTTTGTACACCTTTATTAAATCTCTCCTGAATCTCTTATGCTTCAGAGAATAAAATCCTAACTATTCAACATTTCCCTACAATGCAGGTCCTCAAGTCCCAGCAACATCCTTATAAATTTTGTCTCTACACTTTCAATCTTATTTACATCTTTCCAGTAGATAGGTGACCAAAGCTGCACACAATACTCCAAATTAGGCCTCACCCACATCTTATACAACTTCAACATAACATCCCAAATCCAGTACTCAATGTTTTGATCTGTGAAGGCCATAAAAGCTCTCTTTGTGATCCCATCCACCTATGACGCCACTTTGAGGGAATTACGCATCTGCATTCCCAGATCCCTCTGTTCTACTCCTCAGTTCACTGTGTAAGTTCTAACTGCTTTGTCCCCCAGAGTGCAACACTTCACACTTGTCCACTTCAGATTCCATCCGTCATTTTTCAGCCCATTCCCCCCCCCACCTTAAAAACACTCAAAGACTCTGCACCCACACCTGTTTATAAAGGGGAATTACAAAGACTCACTGCTCAGAGAAGCAGGGAGAAATCTTCTGCCCATGCAACCTATCAGGACGTTTTAGGACATTTATCAAACTCAAAGTAAATTTATTCTGAAGGTTCATAAGGTATATGTCACCACATTCTACCTTGAGATTCAGTTTTTTGCAGGCCTTTACAGGGAAATAAAGAATTACAACTGGATTTAAGAGAAGGTGTGCATAAAGACCATAAGACATAGGAGCAGAATTAGGCTATTTGGCCGATCAAGTCTGCTCCACCATTCCATCATGGCGGATTTATTATCTCTCTGAATACCATTCTCCTGCCTTCTCCCGTAAGCTCTGACGCTCTTACTAATTGGGAACCTATCAACTTCTGCTTTAAGTAAACCCAATGATTTTGCCTTCACAGCCAGTTGTTGCAGTGAATTCCACAGATTCACCACCCTCCAGCTAAGTAAGTTACTTCTAATTTCTGTTAACATTGACTAAATCATAGTACAGGCCCTTCAGCCCACGATGTCGTGCCCACCTTTTAACCAACTCTAAGATCAATCCCGCCTACATAACCCCCATTGTTCCATTGTAAAGGGATATCCTTGTCTTCTGATTGTGGTGAAGTGCTCTACGATTCTATGACTCTGTACTGAATGATAAGTGACGGCGAGATGTGGCCTGGGAATGTGCACGGTTCTTTGACTTAAAACGCTGAGATGTATGTTCCTACCTGTACAGTTCTGGACATCTTGATTCTCAACCGAGTCTCCATCGAAGCCCTTGTACACAGGTTGAGGGATCTTCACACCAGTGACACCTATCAGAAGGTTAGAGATGACTTCACAGCTCCACATGGCAACACAGACTGGGAGCTGATCTATGACTTTTCAAAAAGGATTTGATGGTCAACTATGTACAATTCCTGGGTGTCAACATTTCTGAAGATCCAGTCTGGGCCCAACATATTGGTGCAATTACAAAGAATCACACTGGCAATGCTTCATTAGGAGGTTGAGGAGGCTATCAAGCTCTGCCTTAGAAACTCCCAACAACCTGGTCTCCACAGCTGCCTGTGGTAACAGATTCTACAAATTCACCACCCTCTGGCTAAAGAAATGTATCCACATCTTTGTTTTAAATGGATGCCCCTCTATCCTGAGGCTGTGCCCTCTTGTCGTAGACTCCCCACCATGAGAAACATCCTTTCTACATCTACTCCGTCTAGGCCTTACAACATTCAGAAGGTTTCAATGAGATCCCTTCCCCCCCCCATCCTTCTAAATTCTAGTGAGTACAGATCCAGAACTATCAAATGCTCCTCGTACATTAACCCTTTCATTCCTGGAATCATCCTTGTGAACCTCCTCTGGACCCTCTCCAATACCAGCACATCTGTTCTAAGATGAGGGGCCCAGAACTGTTCACAATACTCAAGGTGAGGCCTCACCAGGGCCTTATAAAGCCTCAGCATCACATCCCTGCTCTTGTATTCTAGACCTCTTGAAATAAATGTTAACATTGCATCTGCCTTCCTCACCACCAACTCAACCTGCAAGTTAACCTTTGGGGTGTTCTGCACAAGGACTCCCAAGTCCCTTTGCATCTCAGCTTTTTGGATTTTCTCACCCATTTAGAAACTAGTCTGCACAATTGTTTCTACTACCAATGTGTGTGACCATGTATTTTCTAAACATTGTATTTCATTTGCCACTTTCTTGCCCATACTCCTTACCTGTCTAAGTCCTACTGCATCCTACCTGTTTCCTCAACACTACCTGCACCTCCATCGATTTAGTTATCATCTGCAAACTTGGGAACAAAGCCATCTATCCCATCATCTAAATATTTGATATCCAGCATAAAAAAAGTGGTCCCAACACCAACCCCGGTGGAACACCACTAGCCACTGGCAGCCAACCAGAAAAGGATCCTTTTATTCCCTCTCGTTGCCTTTGACCAATCAGCCAATGCTCTAACCATGCCAGTTAACTTTCCTGTAATACCATGGGCTCTTAACTTGGTAAGCAGCCTCATGTGTGGCACCTTGTCAAAGGCCTCCTGGAAGTCCAACTATATAACATCTATTGCACCTCCTTTATCTATCCTACTTGTAATCTCCTCAAAGAATTCCAAAAGGTTTGTCAGGCAGGATTTTCCCTTAAGGAAACCATCAGACTTTGTCCTATTTTGTCCTGTATCACCAAGTACTCCATCACCTCATCCTTAAAAATTGATTCCAACAACTTCCCAGCCACTGAGGTCAGGCTAACTGGTCTATAATTTCCTTTCTGCTGCTTTCCTCCTTTCTGAAAGAGTGGAGTGACATTTGCAATTTTCAGGTCCTCTGGCACCATGTCAGAGTCCAATGATTTTGAAATATCATTACTAATACCTCCACAATCTCTACAGCTACCTCTTTCAGGACCCTAAGGTGCAGTTCCTCTGGTCCAGGTGACTTATGAACCTTTAGGTTTTTCAGCTTTTTGAGCACCTTCTCTCTTGTAACAGTAACTGCACTCACTCCTCTTCCATCACACCCTTCAACACCAGGCACACTGCTAGTGTCTTCCACAGTGAAGACCGATGCAAAATACACATTTAGTTCCTCTGTCATTTCCTTGTCTTCCGTTATTAATTTCTCTGGCCTCATTTTCTTGTGGTCCTATATCCACTCTCATCTCTCTTTTATTTTTTCCATACGTGAAAATACTTTTACTATCTACTTTGATATTGTTTGCTAGCTTGCTTTCGTATTTCATCCTTTTCCTCCTAATGATTATTTTAGTTGTTCTCTGCAGGTTTTTAAAAGCTTCCCAATCCTCTGTCTTCCTGCTATATTTGCTTTGTTGTGTCTTTTGCTTTTACATCAGCTTTGACTTCCCTTGTCGGTCACAGTTGTACTTTACTTTTGGAATACATCCGTCCTGCACCTTCCTGATTTTACCCAGAAACGCACGTCATTGCTGCTCTGTTGTCACGCCTGCCAGCATTTCCTCCCAATTTACTTTGGCCAGCTCCTCTCTCATACCACTGGAATTTGCTTCACCCCACTGAATTACTGCTATGTCAGACTTTACTTTCACCCTTTAATGGGTTTAATTTCAAACCCATCCTGGCAACCACTCCTCTTTCAGATATGCAAATATTTAGAAAGTCTGGGATTGATTAAGCAGAGGTATTGTAGTTTTGTGTCTAGATGATCAGGATAGGACTTGCACAATGCATGGCAGAACCATGGGGAGTGTTATAAGACCATAAGATATGGGAGCAGAAGTAGGCCATTTGGTCCATCAAGTCTGCTCCGCCATTCAATCATGGCTGATCCAATTCTTCCAGTCATCCCCACTCCCCTGCTTTCACCCCATGCCCTTTGATGCCGTGGATAATCAAGAACCTATCTATCTCTGTACTTATGGCCTCCGCAGCTGCTCTTGGCAACAAATTCCACCCTCTGACTAAAGTAATTTCTTCGCATCTCAGTTCTAAAAGGACGTCCTTAATACTGAAGTCGTGCCCTCTTGTCCTAGAATCCCCTGCCATGGGAAATAACTTTGCCATATCTAATCTGTTGAGGCCTTTTAACATTCAGAATATTTCTATCAGATCTCCCTTCATTCTCCTAAACTCCAGGAAATACAGCCCAAGAGCTGCCAGATGTTCCTCATACAGTAACCCTTTCATTCCTGGAATATTTCTTGTGGACCATCTCTCTTCCCATCTAAATAATAGTCTGCCCATTTATTTCTTTCACCAAAGTGCATGACCATACACTTTCCAATATTGTATTTCATTTGCCACTTCTTTGCCCCTAAACTATCTAAGTCACTCTGCAAGCTCTCTGTTTCCTCAACACTACCCACTCCCCCACCTATATTTGTATCATCAGCAAATTTAGCCACAAATCCATTAATACTGTTGTCCAAATCATTGACATACAGCGTAAAAGCAGCAGTCCCAACACCGACTGCTGTGGAACTCCACTGGTAACCGGCAGCCAGCCAGAATAGGATCGCTTTATTCCCACTCTCTGTTTTCTGCCGATCGTCCAATGCTCCACCCATGCTAGTAACTCCCCTGTAATTCCATGGGCTCTTTTCTTGCTAAGCAGCCTCATGTGCAACACCTTGTCAAAAGCCTTCTGAAAATCCAAGAACACCACATCTACTACATCTCCTTTGTCTACCCTGCTTGTAATTTCCTCAAAGAATTGTAGCAGGCTTGTCGAGCAGGACTTTCCTTTCAGGAAACCAAGCTGGCTTTGGCCTATCTGGTCATGTGCCTCCAGGTACTCCGTAATCTCATCCCTAACTATCAATTCCAACACCTTCCCAACCACCAATGTCAGGCTAACGGGTCTATAGTTTCCTTTCTGCTGCCTCCCACCCTCCTTAAATAGCTGAGTAACAGTTGCAATTTTCCAGTCATCCGGTACAATGCCAGAATCTATTGATTCTTGAAAGATCATCACTAATGCCTTTGCGTTCTCTCCAGCTACTTCCTTCAGAACCAGATGGTGTATTCCATCAGGTCCAGGAGATTTATTCACCTTCAGACCATTCCTGAGCACCTTCTCAGTCGTAATTTTCTCTGCACGTACGTCACTTCCCTGATACTCTTGAATGTCCAGTATATTGCAGATGTCTTTCATTGTGAAGGCTGATGCAAAATATGTATTCAATTCCTCTGCCATCTCTGTGTCTCTCATTGCAATATCTCCAGCGTCATTTTGTATTGGTCCTATATCTACCCTCGATTCTCTTTTACCCTTTATATACTTTAGTATCTTCTTTGATATTAGTCGCCAGCTTCCTCTCATTATTCATCTTTTCCTTCTGAATGACCTTCTTAGTATCCTTCTACAAGTTTTTAAAAGCTTCCCAATCCTCTCTCTTCCCACTAGCTCTGGTTTCCTTGTATGCCCTCTCTTTTGCTTTTACTTTGGCTCTGACTTCACTTGTCAGCCACGGTAGTGTCCTTCTTCCCTTTGAAAATTTCTTCTTATTTGGAATACATCTGTCTTGCACTTCCCTCATTTTTTGCAGGAACTCCAGCCATGGCTGCTCTGCTGTCTTTTCTGCAAATGTCTCTTTGCAGTCATCTTTGGCCAGTTCCCCTCTCATGCCATTGTAATTTTCTTTATTCAACTGAAATACTGACATATTGGATTTGATTTTCTCCCTCTCAGATCTCAGTGTGAACTCGACCATATTGTGATCACTGTTCCCTAAGGGTTCCTTGACCTTAAGCTCTCCTATCACCTCCGGATCATTGCACAACACCCAATCCAGCACAGCCGATCCCCTAGTGGCTCAACAACAAGCTGTTCTAAAAAGCCATCCCTTAGACATCCTACAAATTCTCTCTCTTGAGGTCCAGTACTGACCTGGTTTTCCCAATCCATTTTCATGTTAAGATCCCCAGTGATTATCATGACATTACCCTTCTGACACACCTTTTCTATCTCCTGCTGTAATTTGTAATCTACTTCCCAGCTGCTGTTTGGAGGCCTGTATACAACTGCCATTAGGGTCCTTTTACCCTTCCCATTTCTTAACTCAACCCATAGAGACTCTACACCTTCCGATCCTATGTCATCTCCTTCCAATGATTTAATATTATTTCTTATACACAGAGACACACCACCCCCTCTGCCTACTAACCTATCTTTCCAATACGCTGTATATCCGTGGACGTTCAGCTCCCAATGGCAGCCATCCTGTAGCCAAGTTTCATAGGTGGCCACAATGTCATACTTGCCAATCTGTAGCCGAATTTCAAGATCGTCCATTTTATTCCTTATGCTGCGTGCATTCAAGTACAACACCCTCAGTCCGGTATTTGTTGCTTTCTATTTTATCTCCACCACGCCTCTATTGCCCTGTAACTCATGCCCTGGCTGTGATTAAGCTTCATCTCCTGCCTGTTCTTTCTATAATCTTTGTTGCTTGCTATCTTTTGATTTATTTCTGTTTTCCCCTTCCTCAGCCCTATCACTCCGGTTCCCATCCCCCTGCCAAATTAGTTTAAACCCCCTGTAACAGCTCTATCAAACCTGTCTGCTAGGATATTGGACCTGTTTGGGTTCAGGTGTAACCCGTTCTTTTTGTACAGGTCATACCCCACCCCCCCCAGAAGAGGCCCCAATGATCCAGGAATTTGAAGCCCTGCCCCTACACCAGTCTCTCAGCAGCACATTAATATGCCTGATCATGCTATTCGTGCACTCGCTAGCATGTGGCACAGGCAGCAATCCCGAGATGTCTACCCTGGAGGTCCTGCCTTTCAGCTTTCTACCTAACTCTCTGAATTCTCTCTTCAGGACCTCCTCCCTTTTTCTGCCTATGTCATTGGTACCTACATGTACCAAGACAGCCGGCTGCTCGCCCTCTCCCTTCAGAATACTCTGCACCTGATCCGAGACATCCCGTACACCGGCACCTGGAAGGCAACACACCATGTGGGTTTCTCTCTCAGGCTGACAGAACCTGCTGTCTGTTCCCTCACTATGGAATCCCCTATGACAACCGCTTTCCTCATCTTCTTCTCTCCCTTCTGCACCATGGAACCAGGCTCAGTGCCAGATATCCGATCGCCGTGGCCGTCCTCTGTCAGGGTCACCCCCCCCAATGGCAGCCAAAACAAGGTAACGATGACTGAGGGAGATGGCCACAGGAGTGCCCTCTACAATCTGAGCTTCCCTGACCATCACCCACTTGTCTAACTCCTGCAGCCTCAGGGTGACAGCTATTGAGCAGTGGAATCTTGAGCACATGGTTCCCTGAAGACGATGTTGCCGATGGACAGGCTACAAAGAGGCCTGCAGGCACGCTGGCCTTCATCAGTCCTAACAAGTCAATGGACCTGTGGGAGGTTTTCCAATCCCCTCCTGTGCTGGCTGCTCATTCAGTGTCCCTTAGAACCTTATACCACAAGAAAATTGAATCAGCTTTGCTGCTCATGCCTGTCTTCACCTTTCAACACTACCTTGATACATCAGTACTCGGCTTCAAATCTCCCTCTGTGCCAGGTCACCTCAAACCCCCAGCCCTTCTGGAACGCACTCTAAAACACTACTCAAGAAGCAACATCCATCAGCAAAGGTCCCCAGCATCCGGGCCATATCATCTTCTCATACCTACCATCGGGCAGGAGATACAAAAGCCTGAAGTCCCACAACACTAGGTCCAACATCCCTTCAGCCATCGGTCCAGCAACACTGTGACCACTTTATTCTACAATAGACCTTTTGCTTGTTCTAATTCTGACCTTTCTTGTAAACGCCGTGCATAATTTATGTTTAATCTGGCTTTTCTCTTGTGAATGCTGCCTAGTGGCTTGCACCCATGTGTAGCTGTGATGCTGTGGTAAGTGCAATTTTTATTACACCCATGTCTACGTGGACTTGCAGAGATGACAGCAAACACAACTTTGATGCTGTTGGATTTCTAATAATCTGGTGATTGATCAGAGAACTCAGGATTCACCGCCCTCTCTGAGAAGGAATTTCTACGTAGCCAAATTTACATGACCATCCCTTTTCCTGACAACTAAGTCCCCGTGCTTGACACTCTCCCACAAAAAGATAAACTTTATTTGTCACCTGGAACATATGGCATTTGTGTGGACTTACAAGCTCCTCACAGTAGCAGTGGGTATTGAACCCAAATCAGTGATGCATGGCAGTGTAAAGCATTTTGATAACCACTACAATACTGTGCCATCCTACAACAAGACAACAGCAGAAAACCGATAAAATCCAACAACCTCTGGGTACAGCACCAGCACAATGCCACTGTGCCACTTTGCTGTTGACTAATACAACACCCCAACATTCATCTGTTATGTACTGTCACAACACGGATTCGGCAGCGCAGTAGATTTGGCAATTGCACTCATGAATGTGCGTGTGTCAGTTAATTATTATTTCATTGTGATAGTATTTAACTCTAGTCCTTCCATCATAGTGTTTGTCGAGAATTGGACCCACTTGCCTGAGAAATCCGTCTGTCGAGTCAACTGACTCTGAAGACCAGCAGTGTTTGTTTCATATTTAGTTGTTCCTTTCAGCCGCAGTGTCAGCTTCACTTTCCGTTTGAGAGTTTCACTTAACGGCACTGTTTGGCCTAGTGCTTATTGTTTCCTTTTCCCTCTAACTCTGTTCGCATTAAAACCTGTGAACTATCGGCCCACTTCAGTGTCTCTCACTTTGCACTTGGGCCATATCTGAACCCTGTGAGATAACCCTTTAGAACACAGAACATAAAACAGCACAGTACAGGCTCCTCAGCACACAATATTGTGCCAACCTTTTAACCTACTCTGAGCTCAATCCCTCTAACATAGCCCCCCATTTTTCTTTCATCCATGTGCCTATCTATGGGAGTCTTAAACATCCCTAGTGTATCTGCCTCTATCACCACCCCTGGCAGGGTGTTCTATGCACCCACCACTCTATGTAAGAAACTTACCTCTGACATCCTGACTATACTTTCATCCAATCACCTTCAAGACAGGTCCCCTTATATTAGCCATTTCTACCCTGGGGAAAAGTCTCTGACAGTCCACTCTATCTCTGCCTCTTATCATCTCGCACTCCTGTATCAAGTCACCTCTCATCCTTCTTCACTCCAGAAAGTAGCTCACTCACCCTTTCCTCATAGGACGTACTCTCCAATTGAGGCAGCATGGTCTGGATTGGAGGGCATTGGTGCTGAACAAGATGGGATCCATCCCCGAGTGAGTTTGGTTGGGAGGTGAGTTCAGACTGTGGGGGTAGGGTGTGCAGTGATTATCTATCCCTCCCCTCACACCTTCTGCTTGAAGTTCTTCCACACCAGGAGATCCAGGATGGGATGCGAGCCCTTTCCCCATCCACGGTGACCGTCTGCAGCCTGCTCCCCACCCTCTGCCTGGTGCTGTCACTCGGTGTGCTGGCCGTGTGTAACTGGAGATACAAGCGGTGAGTGAGGAGTGCACAATCCGTCCGAGGGGCCGTAGACCAGCACGGCAGGGAGCAGGTCCGTTGTCCATCCCTGAAGCGGGAGCAGACGGGGTTCCCCATGAGAATCTGTCCGCTCGATCTACACCTCTTATCATCCTGTACACTTCTATCAAATTAATGGGAACTGTAAATACAGTCAGTGGGCACTTGATGATGTTCACTGGTACTCCTGCTTATTAATGCAAATATCTAATCAGCCAATCATGTGTTAGCAGCTCAAAGCATAAAAGCACTCAGACATGGTCAAGAGGTTCAGTTGTTGTTCAGACCAAACATCAGAATGGGGAAGAAACGTAATTTAAGTGTCTTTCACCATAGAATGATCATGTGGATACTCAGAGGCTTTTCCCCAGGGCTGAAATGGCTAACACGAGAGGGCACAGGTTTAAGGTGCATGAAAGTAGGTACAGAGGAGATGTCAGGGGTAAGTTTTTTACGCAGAGAGTGATGAGTGCGTGGAATAGGCTTCCGGCAATAGTGGTGGAGGCAGATATGATAGGGTCTTTTAAGAGACATCTGGATAAGTACGTGGAGCTCAGAAAAATAGAGAGCTATGGATAAGCCTAGATAATTTCTAAGGTAAGGACATTTTGGCATAGCCTTGTGGGCTGAAGGGCCTGTATTGTGCTGTAAATTTTCTATGTCTCTATGCTTCTATGAATGATTGTTGGTGCCAGACAGGGTGGTTTGAGTATCTCAGAAATTGCGGATCTACTGGAATTTTCACACACAACAGTCCAGAGTTTACAGAGAATGGTGTGAAAAACAAAAATAAACATCCAGTGAGCAGCAGGTCTGTGGGTGAAAATGCCTTGTTAATGAGAGAGGTCAGAGGAGAATGGCCAGACTGGTTCAAGCTGACAGGAAGGTGACAGTGACTCAAATATCCACACGTTACAACAGTGGTGTGCAGGAGAGCATCGCTCAACATGCACAACATGTCGAACCTTGAAGTGGATGGGCTACAGCAAACGAACGTACACCTTGTGGCCATTTTATTAGGTACTGGAGCTACTGAATAAAGTGGCCCCTTTGTGTAGTTCAAAGTAAATTTACTATCAAGGTACATATATGTCACCATGTACTAATCTGAGATTCATTTTTCTGCGGTCATTCACATTAGAACAAAAAAAACCCACAAAAGAATCAATAACACACAAAGAAAGATAAAAAAGCAACCAATGCGTAAAAGACAAACTGTGCAAATAAAATGAATAAACACTTCTTGGACTTTCTGCTGGGTACAGGTATCCATTTTAACTGACGTTTCAATGACAAACTCTGCCATCTTCATCAGGGATGATGCCTGAGCATGCCTGCTCTAGTGGTATTTATACCCCTGTCATCTGCCCCTCCAGACTGGTTAGTCCTCAACAATGTAAGAAATTGATAATAATAATAGAAAGCAGTCGAGAAAAGTTGCAAAGAAAATTAAGAAATGAAATGACAAATTTTAGAGTACACTGTGTACACTTGAAAGCATTTAAGTTAACACTACCTAGGGCAGAAGGAGGAAGACAAATAACAAACATAAATAATCCACACAACCATCAGATAAAACATTGTAGGATATACATGTGTCCTGTTTCCCCCCCCCGCCTTTACAAAAGTAGAGCGTTCCTATGAAACCTTCCTTAAGCCAAAATAGCGTAAGGCAAAGAAACATTAATTTATACAGGAAAAATTTTCTTAAAAGCAAAAATCCTCTTTGTAATGTGAGAACAGATTACTAATGTAGGTCTTTTGTAAAAGCGAAGTGGCATAAAGCAAATATTATTAAAGCTAGGGACACCTGTATTCCCGTCAGTGAAAACAGGATCCAGCACTCAGTATGAGCATATGCAATTTTGACAGCCTTAAAGCACAACGAAGAAATTATCACTACAGAAGGACGAGTTGACCAATGCAAGAGAAAGGCCTTCCATGGAAGACATCCCCACGATCTGAGCAGACCAGATGTTGACAAGGAAGCGTCGAACATCTGGCTCAGAATTGGAGACCTCTTCCCAGACACAGAGGGGTTCCTTGTGGCAATGCAGGACCAGGTGGTTAACACAAAAAAAAAATCAAAAATACTCATAAAAGACCAAGCAATTCTAGACAATAAATGCAGAAAATGCCAAGAGAAACTAGAAACAATCCAACACATTACAGGATCCTGCAGCGGTTTAACTCAATCTGATTACTTACTCAGGCACAATCGAGTAGCAAACATCACTCACTAAAATCTTGCTTTAAAATACAAACTCATAAAAGAAATCATACCTTACTATAACTACAAGCGTGATCCACTTTTAGAGTTAGAGTCCTGCAAATTATATTATGGCTGATCCATTATTACAGATAGGACAATCCATAATAACTGTCTGGATATAATATTACAGGATAAACAAGCAAGAAGAATGTTCTTAATAAATATCGCTGTTCCAAACACACCTAACGTACAGAAATCAATGTGAAAGATGCTGAGTTTAAAGAGGAAATTGAAACATGAACAGGGTATACATTGTCCCGACGGTCATATCCACAACTGGTATCATCCCAAAGGCACTACACAATCGCATTAAACAATTAGGCCTACACACCAATATTTAAGTAAATCTTCAGAAAGCCCCAATACTAAACACCACTAGAATAGTCCAAAAGTTCCTAGCAATTGAGAAATGAGCAGGCTTGGTTATGTCTGTGCATCAGGCTTTACCAGCTTCAGCTGAGAGAAAATAAAGTTCAAAGTTCAAAGTACATTTATTTTTGAGGTATTTATATTTATACAAACCTTGAGATTTGTCTCCTTACAGGAAGCCACTAAACAAAGAAACTGAAAAGAACCCACTAAGAAAAAAGAGATTTTGAGGCTTCTCTCTCAAACACCTGACGTACAGAGAGAGAAAAAGCACATTATGCAAACAATAAATGCAGGCAGATGGAAGTCTGAACAGAAGTCCACAAAGAAGGTCTGTCCAGCGCAGAGCAGATCAGCGAGCTGATCCAGCCTGTTCCTCATCTCAGAAGCCAACACCCTGACCTTTTCAATCAACCCAGTGCCTAAACAGCCATCCAGCCACGAGCCTGGGCCACATCGCCTAAATATGGCCTGTATCTGACCTTTCCAATTTGACCCAGTGCTTAAATTGTCATGCAATAATAATTAGATATGTAAATCTATATTTGCACTGTCGATCCTTGAAGTGGATGGACTGCAGCAGTGGCAAACTCGCGACATACACTCAGTAATAATTTCATTAGGTACAGGAGGAATCTCAATTAGAGCAATCACCATTCTTCTTCAGCCCTAGCCTCATCATGGTACTCCTCCCCTTCATTTGCTTCTTCACCCCACTGTGTTTTTATGTTCAGTCTGTTTCACTCACCCTATCAGGTGAAGTCACCTGTTCACCCTATCAGGTGTAGTCACCCACTCACCCTGTCTGTCAAAGTCACCCGTTCACCCTATCAGGTGTGGTCACCCACTCACCCTATCAGGTGTAGTCACCCACTCACCCTGTCGGTCAAAGTCACCCGTTCACCCTATCAGGTGTGGTCACCCGTTCACCCTATCAGGTGTGGTCACCCACTCACCCTGTCGGTCGAAGTCACCCATTCACCCTATCAGGTGTGGTCACCCACTCACCCTATCAGGTGTAGTCACCCACTCACCCTGTCAGTCGAAGTCACCCGTTCACCCTATCAGGTGTGGTCACCCACTCACCCTATCAGGTGAAGTCACCCATTCACCCCTCTGCAGCTCACCCATCCCGTCAGTGGCTCAAGTTTTGGAGACAGAAACCGGGCAGTGACAGAGAGTGAGATGGAAGTTAGATGAGAAGCTGTCGATTGTTTCTTTACCTTGAGTGAACGTAGGCAGCCAAAGGTACACAGTGAACTGGCACACAGCACCGAGATTGAACACAGTCTCCATCTCCTCTCTCCATCTTCCGCCTGTGCATCTGGCTATATTTAAACCCCAGTCCACAGCTGCACTTCCCTTATCTCCTAGAAATACCTCAGTGACACACTAACTAAATAGACCTCTCAGTTTATTCTCTCAAATGTCAGCCTTTGAACAGACCTCACAGATCCGTACACCGTTTCTGGTTATGATAACACAGGTAGCAATGGCTCCAGTGGCCTGGGATCTGACGTAGCTGTGTTTATGTTGCAGCCTAGCCCTTCCCACAAAGACACTTTTGATCCGTGGACAACAGTGGCCTGCTCTGAACACTGAACAACCTTGTTGTTTCTTCTGCTGATGTCACTTTGACCCGAGAAAAGAAAGGGTGTTCAGTTCTGCACACAAGGTCTCTGTCCTCGTGACATTTCCCGGCCTGCTTGGATTTGACTGAGGTGGCGATGGAGTCTGTAACTATCAGGTGTTAAATAACAGCCCTGACATTTGGATGTCTCGCAGAAAGGCAACCATTCAATGCTTTGAACTCTTCCAACACAGAACACAAGCAGCACCAAAACATGAAATAACAATATAACAGAGTCCTTAAATGAATCCTTAAACTCCTTCTGTTCAAGAGCCTGATGGTTGAGGGGTAGTAACTGTCCTTGAACCTGGTTCTGCGAGGCCTAAGGCTCCTGTACCTTCTACCTGATGGCAGCAGTGAGAAGAGAGCATGGCCTGGGTGGTGAGGATCTTTGATGAAGGATGCTGCTTTCCTACAGCAATGTTTCATGTAGATGTGCTCAATAGTTGGGAGGGTTTTACCCGTGATGTACAGGGCCAAATCCACTACCTTTTGAAGGATTTTCTGCTCAAAGGCATTGGTGTTTCCTTACCAGGCCATTATGCAGCCAGTCAGTACACTCTGCACCACACATCTATGGAAGTTTACCAAGGTTTTTGATGACATCCCGAACCTCCACAGACTCCTGAGGAAGTAGAGGTGCTGTCTTGCTTCGCAATAATATTTATTTGATGGGTCTAGGACAGGTCCTCTGAGATAGTGAAACCCAGGAACTGAAAGTTACTGACCCTCTCCACCTCTGATCCAATAATTACTGGCTCATGGACCTCTCGTTTCCCTCTCCTGAAGTCTACAGTCAGTTCCTTGGTCTTGCTGACATTGAGTGAGAGGTTGTTGTTATTACACCACTCTGCCAAGTTTTCAGTCTCCCTCCTGTAGGCTGATTCATCTCCACCTTTGATACAGCCCACAACAGTGGAGTCATCAGCAAACTTGTATGTGGTGTTGGAGATGCATATAGCCACACAGTTATAGGTGTAAAGTCGAGTAGAGCAGGGGCTAACTATACATCACTGGGGTGCTCCTGTGTTGATGGACATTGTGGAGAAGATGTTTTTACCAATCTGAACTAACTGGGGTGTACAAGTAAGGGAATCCAGGATCCAATTGCACAAAGGGGTATTGAGGCCCAGGTCTTGGCGTTTACTGATTAGTTTTGAGGGGATGTTGGTGTTAAATGCTGAGCTGTAATTGATAAAGAGCATCCCGATGACATCTTTGCTGTCCAGATGTTCCAGGATTGTGTGAAGAGCCAACGAGATACTGTCACTTAGACAGGTTACCGTGCTCTTCTTGGGCACCGGTACGACTGAGGCCTGAAGCCAGGTGGGTACCACACACTGCCAGAGTGCAAGGTTGAAGATATTCACCAGCTAACTGGTCAGTACAGGTCTTCAATACTCGACCAGGAACTCCATCCAGACCAGATGCTTTCCTTGGATTCACTCTCTTGAAAGCAGCCCTCACGTCATCTTCAGATAGTGAGACTAAAGGATCATCGGGAGACATGGTGTTACGCGATGGTTCCTCTCAGTTCTGGTGATGGAAGCGCATTGAGCTCATCTGGAAGTGAAGCTCTGCTGTCCCCTATGTCACAAGATTTAGCTTTGTAGGAGGTTCTGGCATCCAAACCCTGCCACAGCTGTCGAGCTTCCCCTGTTGGAGTCTGGAGTCTAGTCTGGAGTCTCCACTTCACCAGAGAGGGGGCTTTCCAGAGACACACCCGCTCCTCTTGTAGCAGTCTTGTTCTCCAGACTTGAATGCCTCTGATCTGGTTCTCAGCAGGTTCCGGGTTTCTGGTTGGGGAAAACCCTGAATGATTTCATACTCATCCACATCTGTTTTAATAAAGTCCATAACAACCCTGGGGTAGTCATTCAGACCCTCAGATGAGTTCTTGAACACAGCCCAGTCCACTGATGCAAGGAAATCCTGTAACCATTCCTCAACCCCCTGCGACCATCTCTTGGTTGTCTTGATCACTGGAACCTTGCTCTTTAGGCTCTGTATGCAGGTAGCAGGAGATCAGCCAGATATTCTGATTTGCCAAAATGCTGGCTCGGGAAGGAAAGATAGGCATATTCCTTTTCGTAGTGTAGCAGTGGTCTAGTGTGTTGGCAGCTCTTGTGCATACAGGTTATGTGCTGGTGATAAATGAGCAGGGGTTTCTTCAAACATATGTTTCAAGTCACCAACTATAATTTGAAATGCATCAGGATGGGCAGTTTCTTGTTTACAAACAGCATCGTGCAGTTTCGCGAGTGCTTGCTTATAATCGGCCGCTGGTGGGTATGTAATAGTATCACAGATGAGAACTCCTGAGGCAAATACAATAGTCTACATTAAATCATTGGTTGCTCTAAGTCAGGAGAACAAGAAGTCAACATAACCCCAATGTCCATGCACCGAGAATTGACTAAAAAGCATACAGTGCCACCTCTTTCCTTACCAGAATTCCAGGTTTGATCCATTCTGAAAACTATAAAACAGTCCTTGTTTTATTTTTAAAGAACTTCGTGCAACAAATGCCTGATCAAGTTCACATAGCCTGCACTAATGCACCCTGAAGGTCTTCAAGGAGTTCGCTAAAATGGCTGATGGTCTATGTTAATCTAGGTGGCAGTGCATTATTCCTCCTCATTTCTCAACCTCAATAAGCTCGGTCAGCAAAGCCTCCAGGCAGATGACACCCGGCCTGTGTTTTCCCACACTCGCTTTGGTGGGAAGTGCCGATCGCCTTACAGCTTCGACAGTGTCAGCCCATCGGGACATCATGCTTCCAAGTTCCTGCCTGATAGCCTCATATTTCCCCTTATTCCAATTAAACATTTCCCTAACTTATCTGTTCCTGTCTCTCTCCAATCCTTTTATAAAGGAGATAGCATTCTGATCACTATCTCCAAAATGCTCTCCTATTGAGAGACCTGACACCTGACCAGGTTCATTTCCAATACCAAATTAAGTACAGTCTCTCCTCTTGTAGGCTTATCTACTTATTGTGTCAAGAAATCTTCCTGAACATACCTAACAAATTCTACCCTAAAACCTTCACTCTAGGGAGACACCAATCAATATTTGGGGAATTAAAATCTCCCACCACAACAACTCTGTTATTATTACTCATTTCCAGAATCTGTCTCCCTATCTGCACCTCGATGTCCCTGTTACTATTGGCTGGTCTACAAAAAACACCCAGTAGAGTTATTGACCTCTTCCTGTTCCTAACTTCTACCCACAGAGACTCCGTAGACAACCCCTCCATGACTTCCTCCTTTTCTGCAGCCAAGACACTATCTCTGATTAACAGTGCCAACTCTTTTGCCTCCCTCCCTGTCTTTTCTGAAACATCTAAAGCCTGGCCCTCAAAGTTGCCATTTCTACCCCTGCACCATCCAAGTCTTTGTAATGGCCACAACATCACAGCTCATTTCAAGGGCCCATTTCAAGGAAAACTCAAAAGTTCATGTTGGAGCCATTCTTCCACTATCGATCTCCAAGCAGTTCCGACCTTCGGACTCTCAGATCCCAGTCCACTTGGTCCAGTAGTCTACCAGCTCTCTCCACATGTGTCTTCCCTCATCATCTCTCCTCGACAAAGACTGCAAAAGGCTCCCTTCCAGATTCACAAGACAGAGCAACAATCTCCTGATTGGCTAACATGCACAGTTCTGTTATCTCCAGTCATAACCCAAACGTTACTGCTACAGAGAAACTGTTAACTCAGCAGTGAACATTACAGAGAAGCCATTACATTAGCAGCGAATCCCTACAGTGTGTTACACTATGTTTTACACTTTCCACTACAGTCACAAAACATGGGGTCGAACACCACATTTTCACAACTAGCATGCCAGTCTAAGCCTGCGCACTTAGACTGAACTCAGAAAAGCTGGTAACCGTGAAGGCTGAGTTTGCTAACATGGAAAGACTTGGCGTTGCACGCCAGTCTAATAGACCCTGGGCTTCACCCCTCCATATGGTCCCTAAGTCCAATGGTGGTTGCTGCCAATGTGGCGTTTACAGACGCGTTAATGAGGTCACCACCTTGATTGTTACCTGGACCCACACAGCCAAGACTCTTCAGCACATTTAGCTGGATAGTTAATTTTTTCCAAATTTCATCTGGTTGTGGCTACCATCAGGTGCCTGTGTGCTCGGAGGACATTCCCAAAACAGCTGTGGTATTCCTGTTTGGGATTTTTGAGTTTCTGACCATGCCATTTGGACTGAGAAATACTGCACAGACTTTCCAACAACTGATGGACTCTTTTAAAGACTTAGATACCTCTTTCTTTACCAGGATGACATACATATCACCAGCTCATCAAAATCCAAACACGAATCTCATTTCTACACACTGTTTGAGCGCTTAAGCCAACCCGGGTTGATTAGTAACCTCAGTAAATGCCAGTCTGGGTTGTCAACCTTTGACTTTCTCAGCTATTGCTTCTCCGCAGAAGGTACAAAATGCCTCCCATCAAAAGTAGCTGCTATTTTGGATTTCCCACACTACTAAAAAGCTATAGGAGTTTTTAGACATGGTGACTTTCTATCACCACTGCTGAACTGATGCTCCCCCTGTATTGTACTTAAAGACAATACCCCTAATCACGTGCTTGACAGGTCAGTGGATATGATCAGGGCATTTGATAATATCAAGAGCTCTTCCCTACACAACCTTACTGCGCACCCACTCCACCACGCATCCATAGCCGTTACTACTGACACCTCAGACTGTGCAGGGGAGCAGTGCCTGAACATTCGGTCGGAGACATGTGGCAGCTGCTCACCTTCTTCAGGCAGTAGCTCCACCTCCTCGAAATGCATGTTTGACCGTGAGTTTCTCGGTCTCTGCCTGGCTGAGTGCCATTTTTGTTTTCTTCTAGAGGGTCGCCATTTCACAGCGTTCTCTGGTCGCCAACTCCTCGTCCATGAGGTGGCCAAAATATCAGACCCTTGGTCTGCACAGCAGCAACACCAACTGGCCTACACATCAGAGTTCACAACTGATATACAACATATCATAGGGAGAAAATAATGCCGTGGCTGATTGCCTCTCACGGCCAGCCGTTGTACACATAGGGGTTGACTATGCCGGTATGGCAACCGACCAAGCTACTGACCCAGAGGTCCAGGCTTACTGAACAGCAGAGACAGGCCTGCGGTTGGCTGACATTAAGTTTGGAGAAGCTAGGGTTTCTCTCCTCTGTGATCTATCAACCCTTGCCCCATGGTGCCCGCAAACTGGAGACGGACTGTTTTCGACACCATACATGGCTCATAGCATATGGGCCTCACAGAAACTGGTTGCACTAAGGTTTTTGTGGTATGGCCTTAGGACGGACGTGCATGTTTGGACTGCAGCTTGTGGAGTGGCAGGGGGCCAAAATTAACCTTCATGTTCTGACACCATTGGTACCTTTTGAGGTCTTTGAGAGATGTCTTGACCTTGTTGGTCCTCTTCCCTTTCCCGCAATTTCATACATCCCCTTACCATGGTAGACCGTACCACCAGGTGGCCAGAGGTCATCTGTCCAGCATCGACGATGGCTGCAGACCTGGCTCGGGTGTTCATCAGCACCCCATCTGATATCCCCTCTGACCACAGTCCCCAATTCATTCCAGACCTCTGGACTGATGGCATTAGGCTACGTCAGACCATGACGTATCACCCGCAGTCCAATGGTCTATGTGAGTGGTATCACCGCTCCAAAAAGGTTGCCCTGAGTATTGGCATGATTATCTCCCGTGGGTCCTGCTGGGGCCCAGAACAGCTCCACAAGAGGACCTGCAGATGCCTGTGGCTGAGTTGGTATATGGGCAGCCCTTATGAGTGTCAGGTGATTTTATTCCTAGTCAGCTTCTCAACGGTGTTCCATACTCCTCTGTAATTTCATTCCTTTGCACCTATTTCTACACCATCTCCCCACCTTGGGTTCCTGTTGACCGATAGTCTGACTTCTTGTGTTTGTTTTTGTGTTGGAGTTCACTTTAAGAGGCTGGTCGGATGTGATGATGTAGTTACGAAAGGTTCTCTTTGTGTTCAGTGTTTGAATTCAAATAAATGAATTGATACTGCTTTTCTGATGCATAAAGTGCATTTTATTTGCACAAACCCACATAATAAGGCATTGGCCACACTGCATTTGGAACATTGCAAGCAACTCTGGGCCCCTTCCCTCAGAAAGGATGTGTGGATGTTGGAAAGGGTTCATTCACCAGAATTATCTTGGGAACTAAAGGGATTATGCATGAAAAATATTCGGTGTCTCGGAGCCTGTACTCATTGGAGTTTAGAAGAATGAGGAGGGATCTCACTGAAATTTATCAAATATTGGAAGGCCTAGATAGAGTGGACGTGGAAAGGATGTATCCTATTGTGGGAAAGTCTAGGAGCAGAGGGCACAGCCTCAGAATAATAAGATTCCCCTTTAGAACGGTGTTGAGGGAATTTCTTCAGTCAGAGGGTGGCAAACCTGAGGAATTCATTGCCATGCGTGTCTACGGAGCCCACATCCTTGGGTATATTTAAAGAGGAGGTTGATAGGCTCTTGATTGGTAAGGAGGTCAAAGGTTATGGGGAGAATGCAGGAGATTGGGGTTGAGAAGGATAATAAATCAGCCATGATGGGCATGGTCATATCTGATCCCCCACCCCCCAGATGGGTATCTATCACATCTCTTCCACAGCTGATCACGTGTTTGGTAGATAAGGAAACCAAAACTTTACACAAGATCTCACCAAGTCCTTTACTATTGCAGTAAGTGACTGTCCAGGCAGCCCAGTGATCTCACTGAAAGGGGGAGCAAGGACTTAGTGGACTGAAAAGAACTGTACAAGCCCCAGCTTCACAGTGCAGTGATAATTACGCCAAGGACTTGAGCCATCATGGAGCACTGGACGAATACAGCCCGGATACAAGCCCCTTGGCCCAAAGAGTTCATGTCAACCACGTTGCTCACCCAGCTAGCCCCAATTTCCTGCATTCCAAGCCTCTCCCTTCTATGTACCTACCCAAATGCTTTTGTACCGCCTGTGCAATATGCTCACTGTGCCCTCTGTCTGAAGAAATTTGCCCCTCAGATCTTCCCCTTTCACACTAACTCCATACTTGCTGGTTTTGAACTCCCCTAACCTGCTATCATCCTCTTTGTCTGAGTGGAAAGAGGATCAGCCATGATTGATGGGCCAAATGGCCTACTTCTGTTCCTATGCCTTATGGCCTTATCTATGATCATATAAACCTCTATCAAGTCACCCCTCATTCTCCAGTGCTCCAAGGAATAAATACCCAGCCTGGCCATCCTCTCTCCAGTCCTGGCAACGCCTCTGTAAATCTCTGCACTTTTTCCAGTTCAACCACATTTTCCCCATGAGAGAGTACACAGGAGCTTTATTGGTGTGTGTGAATCGGGCAGGATCTGACAGGGGTTGAGTTTCTCTATTACAGGGTACTGTGCTGCCCAGCTCTCTTTCCGAGCCATCTCACAATCTCACAGCTTGGTTATTGGTTTTGTGTGAATCGGGCAGGATCTGACAGGGGTCGAGTTTCTCTATTACAGGGTACTGTGCTGCCCAGCTCTCTTTCCGACCCATCTCACAGCTTGCATCCCTGTCCCATTTTCTCCAATATCCCGATAGTTCCTTGCCAGGTAGACAGAAGTTCTTTGGCCCATCAACTCTGGGTTTGTTTTCAGAGCTGCCCCACCTACCCCATTTGCTCGCTCAGTTGGCTGCAACCTCCGGTCTCACAGGGAGTGGAGGGTCTATTCCCTGGGACAGATGTACAACTGAGGAACACCTTGGTCTTCAGCAAGAAATTTGTTTTATCACTTATTTAGAGATACGGCATGGTATGAGGCCCTTCTGGTTCAATGAGCCTATGCTGCCCAATCACAAGCAGTTATCTACTCACCCGCACTTTGGGATGTGGGGGATACCATACGGGGTCACTGGGGGAATGTACAAGGTGCAGTGCTGGGAATTGAACCCAGGTCGCTGGTGCTATAATAATGTCACATTGAGGGCTACACCACCATGCTGCCCAGGGGAATTTGGTGTGTTTCTGCCTGGTTTTGGACCAGGGACCACTACACTGCAGGAACGCTGCCCCCTCACTCTCTCCTGCCCCCGTCAACCAGTGACAATTCAGCCCACCAAGCCGCACATCTTCAGGCCGTGGGAAGGAATCGGAGCACCCTTGGGAGTTCATGCACCACGCAGACTCCACACACACACAGCGTCCAGGATCACCACCAAGGAGCTGCATATCAGTCGGGCTTATCATCACTGATGTACCTGGGTAAGTTCTGTTGCTTTGCGGCAGCAGTACAGTGCAAGATAAAAACAATGCTCTAAGTTAATCAATAAATAAATTGTGCATGGGAGGAATAGTGAGGGAGTGTCCATCTGCTTATGGACTGGCAGAGGGCAAGAAAATTGAACAGTACA